>NC_081425.1:48513780-48651280 GCF_949786415.1 Peromyscus eremicus | reverse complement strand
GTGTTGAACTGCCTACTTCTCTGGAATGAAGACCACTTGATCATAGTGTATGATCTGTTTGATGTGTTCTTGAATGTAGCTAGAGTTTTCCTGCCTGGCCCACAGTCAGGACAAATCTCTCTTACCTGCCAGTCCCACAGCCGTCAGACCCAACCAAGTAAACACAGAGACTTATATTGGTTACAAACTGTATGGCCGTGGCAGGCTTCTTGCTAACTGTTCTTACAGCTTAAATTAATCCATTTCCATTAATCTATACCTTGCCACGTGGCTCGTGGCTTACCGGCATCTTCACAAGCTGTTTGTCATCGTGGCGGCTGGCAGTGTCTCTCTGACTCAGCCTTCCACTTCCCAGCTTTATTCTCCTCCTTGTCCCACCTATACTTCCTGCCTAGCCACTGGCCAATCAGTGTTTTATTTATTGACTAATCAGCAACACATTTACCATACAGAACATCCCACAGCACTTGAATTTGCTTTACAAGTATTTTATTGGGAATTTTAGCACCTATGTTCATTAGGAAGATCAGTACTTTTTCTTTGTTTCTTCTGTCTTTGTCTTGTGTTGGTATCAGAGTAATACTGACTTTGTAAAAGAGTTTGGTGGCATTCTTTTCTGTCCTACAGAATACTTGAGAGATGCTTGGACTTTGTTTTTTAAGAGTCTGGTAGGGTTCACCAGTAAACCCATCTGTTCTGGGTGATTTGTAGTTGAGAATTTAAAAAATGACTGTTTCAGTCTCACTGCTAGCTATAGATCTGTTGTCACGCTCATCTTGGTTCAATTTTTGTAGATCATGTGCATCTAGAAATTTATCTGTTTAAAGTTTAGGGGAAAATAAGTAAGACTTTCAGCTGTGTTCTAACGAGTCTATGAATTTCATTGGTATCTTTAAAACATGCTTGTTACTTGTCATCTTTATGTGCACATACGATATATTTTCATCACTCTAGCCACACTACCCTCGTTCGTCTCCTCCCCACCCTTATTATCACCCCTCTCTTCCATTCAAGTTCTTTTTAGTCATATTCAATGCAGCTGCATTTTCCTAGCCTGAGCTTACATGAGTATGGACCTGTCAACAGCCAACTATGAAGGGGGGATGGCCTCAAGAGGCCCTCTCTGTCCCCTCCCACCAAACTAGTGGCCACTGATAGATTTTGGGAACTGGGGAGTCACTGCCATACCCTGTTGAGCAACAACTGGTGATCTCACCAGGCTGTGGTCAATAGTTCCAAACGGTTACACAGATGGCCTTGGTTAACTCATTGAGTCACAACACAAGACAAAAGTGCATGAATAGTGGTTAGCATTGGGCTGATAGGGAAAAAGTAAGAAGAAGAAGAAGAGAACAGTGGGGAGGAGAAGGAAGCAGATTGACAAGAGAGAAAAATAGAATCAGAAAACCTAAAGAAACCCCAGGTTTTAGTGGCTGAAGCTTGGAGATGCCACACACCAGGAAAGGAAAATGAAATAGGAAAGAAAAGAGAGAAAGGATGGAGGAGATGAGAACAGTGCAGGGCAAAGTGTCCTGACAAACTGAAAATTGTTATTAAACCAAAGAAGAATAAGTGTGATGGTGGGAGGTGCATGGTCTACACAATTTTGCCCGATTGCTTTTTGTAGCTTTGGCTTTCTCAGCATTTCTTCCCAGGCTCCCAGATGCCTAGCATACCCCTTGGTGGTCCTTTATGAGCCTAGGTCACAGATGCCAGTCCCCAAAGTGGGTGGTTCTTCTCTGATATGGTCACAGATGCTGATCAACCCTCTAGGTAGCCCTATGGAGAATGGGTCATCAATGCTTTTTGTGCCTCTGGGTGGTCTTTTGCAAGGTTGAAATAGGGTCACAGAAGCTGGTCCAGGAAGTGAGAAGTCCTTCACGGGTCAGATCTCTGGATGACTGTCCAGAAGTCCAGTAGTTAACATGGGTGGGGCTCCTTGGTGGGTTTTCCTGTCCGACTTGTCCTTTGGAACCCGTGTCTGTGTTCTTCTGTAGATACAGGCTTCTTTCCCGTCACTGAACGTTGTTGGGTTCTATTACAAAGTTTCTTCGCTAAAGTCTTTAGGTATTTCAGCGGCCAGCTTTTAGCTTAGACCTTTAACAATTGCTTGGCGCTTCGTGGGGGCCTGGCAAGTTACTGAGCCAATAGGGGTCTTTAACAATGATGACTCATCCTGCTTCTTTCCCCTTGCAGAGAGGAGCTTGTCTCCTCCATCCTCTGTGGCTGGAACATGCACCTTTCTCTGCCTTCCCCCCTTTCAAAAGTGTTCCTGAGAGCGCAATGAAGCTGGCTGCCGTGGTCTCCTTACACTGGGGTGGGAAACTTCCCAGGCTGCACCAGCCCCTCCATGACAGACTCAGTATTTTTCCTGTTCTGTTTTTTAACATTTCCTATTTTACTTTGCTCTTAGACTAGAGTTTGGCTGTTCTCTGAATCCTCCGGTGGCTATTATCCAGCTCCCTCCAATCTATTCCCTGGGGATCCTAGCAGACTCGGCTTGCATGTCATACAGTATCTTGAGTCTCCTTTCTTCTAGCTTTTAAAAAATGTACAGTCTATTATTTTTATCTGCAGTCACCTCACTGTATAATAGAGTGTAAGATCCTCTGGAAGTGGTTTTAAAAATTACTGTTAAGGGCTGACAATGCAAAATAACTCTGATTTTCTGTCACGAATGATAACTATTCTTGATTTTATATTTTGATTAAACCATGTGACATAGAAATGAGCAAAGTGGGTGAAGAATCAATTTAGCAACGAGGAGGCAACCTGACCTTGTCAAAGTGAAACTGCTCACAGTGGAATAAACTATAGCTTTAGCGACTCAAAATGTTGAGCTATACCACTGACTGGAAGTAATCTATTTCTGAGCCAACACTTTCCTAGAATTGCAGACTTAAGAAGTAGAAGCATTGAAGGCTTTGGGGGACACAGGTATGCTTCTATATGGAAAGGGGGTTTATATTGGCCCAGAGACCCCAAAACAATCTTGGTGGCCCCTGTGTATCACTGGATTATGGTTTGCAGTTTCTATTCTTGTTCTTTGAATGGCTAGTACAACCCTTACCTCACCTTTCCTGTGACTTCCTGCTGTGGTATGAAATGATTAGTTAACTTACTTCCATTGATCTTTAAATTGAAGTTGAGTATCATTAATGGCATAATGTTGAAGTCTTAGTTATGGTTACTATTGCTGTAATGAAGCATCACGACCAAGACAATTTGGGGGAGGAAGGGGTTTATTTGAGCTTACACTTCCAGGTTGACAGTCCATCACAGAGGGAAGTCAAGGCTCAAACAGGGCAGGATCCTGGAGGCAGGAGCTGATACAGAGGCCATGGAGGGGTGCTGCTTACTGGCTTGCTCTCCACGGCTTGTTTAGTCTGTTTTCTTATATAACCCATAACCACCAGCCCAGGGATGATACCACCCACCATGGGCTGGTTCCCTCCCCATTAATCACTAATTAAGAAAATACCTTAGGGCCGAATCTTAGAGAGGCATTTTCTCAATTGAGGCTCCCTCCTCTCTGATGACTCTAGCTTGTGTCAAGCTGACACAAAATCAGGCAATACAGTTGAATTTTAAAGTTTTTTTCCTACCCTATCAAACTAGAACACTATGAAAAAAAATCTACCAAATTGCTTGTCCCCCCTCACTCTCTCTGTGTATTCAGAGACTATTTTTGAGTGTATGCTATATTCTTGAGAGAATTAAGACTTGGAAATCTGTTTGAAAAATGCTGGTTTGGGAGAGAAAATAACCTCTTATCCTTTAGCGCAGTCCTTGGCTCTGGGGCTCAGTTGTCACATGCTTCTCCAGGTGAAGACCCTGGGACAACAGGAGCTTGAGGTTCTTTGTTCTGTTATCAGTGGACACTTCTTGGTGTATATTATGAAGTGGGCTTTAGTCTGTGTCTCACAGACAAAAATACTCATGGCCTGTACTGGCTTTTGTACCATCTTCAGCCTCCAGACAGCTATTGAAGTGGACATTGTTCTGTATTTATTTATAGAAAATCTTAAGTTAGGTTTGGTTTGTGTCCCCTCTTCTGCATGGACTCATTCTTCTTGCCACTTCGGGTACTGCTTCTGTGATGAATGTGATGTGGAAAAGACAAGATTATTCATTCTTCAGTCTTTATTTGAGTCCGTATTTAATTCCTCAGAATTGGTAAACTAAGCAAAAGCTGTTTATTAGTTTTTCCTAAGGGGCTCCTTGAGATTTTTTTCCCCTTTAAAGAATTTGACTACAATAATGATCAATGTTCTCTGAATGTTTACTATAAATATAGTTTCACAGGAACATAGAGAAAAGAAATGCCTACTTTGATGAAAAAGTCTACTTATTTTCAAAGAACATACATATGAAGCAAAATCTGCATAATGAGTTTAAAATGTGGCTGAGGCAGATAAAAATGAGAATAGGAATCTCTGAATATTAAAAAAAATATGATAAATGGGGCCAGTGAGAAGGCTCAGTTGGTAAAAGCAAGCACGGTGATCTGAGTTCCATCCATGGAACCCATAATGGGAGAAGCAACTTGAGAAAGTTGCACTGTGACACTCGCATGCTCATGTGTATACACACACACACACACACACACACACACACACAACACACACACACAACACACACACACACTCATTCTAACAGTAAATAAATAAAATCATAAATAAATTAAAATATGATAAACAGAATGAAGTCTTGGTTCTGTAAGAAGACTGAAGGACTGGAGAGATGGCTCATGGTTAAGAGCGCTGACTGCTCTTTCAGAGGACCTGGGTTCAATTCCTGCTTCTCAAATGGTGGCTCACAACTATTTGTAACTCAAGTTTCAGGGAATTTGATGCATTTTTTTTCCTGGCCTCTGCATGCACGTGGTGCACAGACATACATGCAGGCAAAACAACCACATACATAAAATAAAATAATAAAATAAAATAAAACATACAAGAAGACTGAATGCTGGCTTTTCCCACTGAACATGAGTGGCAGGCACAGAGTTGTGAATGAAGAAAGAGTGAAGAATCTCAAGTGTAGCTGCATTCAGGTTTTCGGTTGTTTACTGACTCAGGTATTGTGACTCCACTGTGTTTGACCATCCTGGGCATTTGAGTAACTCCTTAGGACTATCTTTTTCAAATGGGAACATCTGAATCGTTGATCCCCTGGGACCACACTGCTAAGTGCACATTCCCTTTGGCTTCTACAGAGAAAATTGAGACCTGTCTTCTACTCATGACATGTTCCACAACCCCCGCCCCCCATTAAAAGAGGTACTGAGAAGTCCAGAATGACAAATGTTTAATACAAGTAGTTTGGATTTCTTCTTTATATAACATTCTCTGCACACTACCTTAGTAAGAGAAAAATTGTAGTAAAGAATTTTGAAGTGTTGGAAGACTAAAATTACCAAAGTAATGACAAGATGGATTTCAAAGTATTTTGATTATTCTCATTAGATTTTAGAATCTTAAAATGTCATCATTAGTATCAGTGTTTAATATCCGTGGTCTCAGGCTGTGTGACGGCTCCAGCAGTGCCCTGGGGCTCTGGCTTGAGGATGCTTTGGAGACATTCTGTTTGTTTGCACTGGTCCGACAATCCAGGTTCTCCTTGTACATGATTGCATGAATTCTGACAGAAAACATTACAGATTCCAGCTGTAAAACCTTTGCTGCTTCTTCTTGCCTTGCACCAGATGCTAAGGGTCATCACTGCTCATTTCCTTCCTAATGATTGTGCTTGTGGACCATGTCGATTAAACACGGAGTCAGTGGCCATTTCACTTAAAAGGGATTTTCCCACAGGCTTCCAGATGAATGTTTGTTTCATATGGCTTCTAGGAAGAGATGTGTATGGAAAGGGTAATCAAAGTAAAATAGACATTAGTATAAGTGTGGTCTAAGAACTACAGTCAACTACATGTAGAACAATTTCATAAAAGGAACAGCTTATCTCAGGTCTCCAGTGCTGAACTTAATCCCACTCTCTCCTTTCTCCCCCTCTTCTCCCCCAACTCTTCCCTCTTCTATTCCTCCCATTTTAGGATCCCAAGTGCTAGGATTACAGGTACAAAAAGTCACATTAAATGTAATGACACATAAACCAAGAGCAAAAGGACAAACATCAATCATAAATCACGAGTGGTTATATTAATAACAGACGTAGTAGACAACACACATGTGATCAAATATGAATGGGAATTAAAAACTACTATCTTGGGAGCTAGAGAAATGTCTCAGTGGGTAAAGTGTTGGCTACGTAAGCATGAGGACCTGTGTTCAGATCCCCAGTACCCTTGGCAAAAGCTAGGTGTGATGTGTCTGTAATCTTACCACTGGAAGGCAGAGACAGGAGGAATCCTGGGCTCTCTGGCCAGTCCAGCAGTACTGATTTGGAGTCTAAGTTTGGAGAGAGACCTCCTCTCAAAAAATAAGGTAGAGAGTGATGGAGGTAGATGCTTAATGTTGACCTCTGGCCCCGTCTGCATGCATACGTACCTGTAAGCATATCTACATTTACAGATGCACAATAATATCTCACAGTGATGAGATTATATGACAAACAGATTTAAAGAAAAACTGTCAATTGTTTTCAGAGTGATTGTATGTTGTACCTGTTCACCACCTATATCAAACTACTGTGGAAAAAACCATCATAGATATAGCTAGGGGAGTGCCTCCTAGGTGATTTTAAATCCCTAGAACTTGACAATGAGGAGTAATCAGCAGATTAAGCACTATGTCCTTCTATGACCTTTCACATGCTAGTTGTCTTTTGCTCATTTGGCTTCACGGCATCATAAGGTCGTCAGCATCTTGGATTGATGTGACAGTCAGAAGGTCAGGTTTTGTGGGTACAGCTAGTTTCTGTCTTGGTAAGATGCCTTAGAGAGAGCATGTTAGATTTCCTGGCCTATCTACACCTGGCTCTAAACTCCTGGGCTACAACAGGTAGCATCCTTATTTACAGGCTGTTTCATTGATGGCCCTGCCTTGAGAGACATACAAGGTTAGCTGTAGCGAGTTCCTTGCGATTTTTACTCTTCTGTGATGGAGGTCCTGTCTCAAAATCAACACCTTTCACTACGTCACATGCCCTAATATTTGCAAGAGTTGTAATTATCACCCAAATAGATCGGCTGTGTGAGTTCCTCTAGAAAGAGGACAGGCCATGTGGGTTCCTGCTCAGACTGCAAGTTGTCAGTTCCTCAACTAAGGAAAGGGCCTTTGCTGTCATTCAGGGCTCTGCTCTCTCCCTATGCTTTCTCTCTACAAATCTCCAGCACCACCAAGGATGGGATCAAGGATT
This sequence comes from Peromyscus eremicus, assembly GCF_949786415.1. Classification (NCBI taxonomy): domain Eukaryota; kingdom Metazoa; phylum Chordata; class Mammalia; order Rodentia; family Cricetidae; genus Peromyscus; species Peromyscus eremicus. The sequence continues at coordinate 48,643,960 of NC_081425.1, read as the reverse complement.
TCTTCAGACAGGTTAATGCCGTGGGATGTTATATATGCTCTAACTGTGTTGTTCTGATAGGTTAATAAATAAAGTACTGATTGGCCAATAGCCAGACAAAAAGTATAGGCGGGACAAAGAAAAAAGAGAAGTCTGGGAAGTGGAAAGCTGAGTCAGGAGACACTGCCAGCTGCCGCCATGAAAAAACGAGATGTAAAGTACCGGTAAGCAACGAACCACGTGGTAACTTATATATTAATATAAATGGGTTAATTTAAGATATAAGAACTAGATAACAAGAAGCCTGAGCTATTAGGCCAAACAGTTTAAATAATATAAATGTCTATGTGTTTATTTGAGTCTGAGTGGCTGCCAGCCCAGGCGGGACTGGAGATAACTCCAGTTACAGGTTAACTAAACATAAACTAACCAAATTCAACTTTTGCAAATAATGCATAACTCATGCATAATCATACACTCATTCTCACTCACGGAGTCTATGCTTGTGAATTTGCCTGCTCACATTTATTTGTGTTTTCTAAATCAATGCTCATCGTTATTCCATGGTTATTGGTGGATGTGTACAGAGTGGCAGAAACGTTCAGTCACTTAACATGCACCGTCACAGCTGAGTTCTGTCTTTTTGTGTCAGTGTTCATGTTGAAAAAAAAAATGTCTTTTTGTGGTCTATTTTGTGTCATGCATTTTGCATTGCTCTACTTTTGGTTGGTGATTTTGCTATTTAAAATGGCCCCTATTCCACTCCCCTTTTTTTGTTGCTTTGATAAAACACTCTGACCCAAAACAACTTGGAGTAGGAAAGGTTTTATTTCAGCTGGCACCTTACAAGTAACAGTCCATCACTGAGGGAAATCAGGGCAGGAACTCCAGTCGGAACTAGGGAGGAAAACTGGATTTTTCACAGGCTTATGCTTAGATAGCTTTCTTAAAGCTGAGGACCACTTGCCCACAGTGGCCTGGGCCTCCCACATGAATTAGCAATTAAGAAAATGCCCAACAGACATGTCCATGGGCCAGTCTGATCCAGACAATCCCTCAAACGGGATTTCTTTCTCTTTTGACCCCAGGCTGTGTTACTTTGATAGGTAAAGCTAACTAGAACAGTCCCCAAGGGTATACTAAAGTGTTATCTGATGCTCTTCTGTGTAAGAAGGCTGTAATGTGCCTTTTATAGAAAGTATGTGGACTGGATATGAATTCTTCAACTGTAATCGACAGCATATTTGTTCATGAGTTGAATCAACATATATGAAATGTTTTCTTAAGACTTTGTTTGAAGATTCAGAAAATGTTGTCCACCGGGGTCCATCTTATCCAAGCATCTCTTGTGCCTATTGGGACCCATGGTCCTTCTGTTTTGGGATGCAGAGAAACAGTGCTAATCATAGGTCCTGACACATCACAGGTGTCATGAAGAGCCCCAGTGTGACAGGAAATGACAAAGAACAAATTTGCCGTCCTTGAGGTGTAAGATATCTGAGATCAGAGCAACATAGTTCGTGTGATTCATTGCAGAGTAGAAAGTGGAGATCTCAGCAGATGGGGCCAGTTCTGCCACCTCTGCAGTCCTTTTGGGCAGGATGGATTCAGATGAAGTGGTACCCTCAGTGCGTTACATCACCACTGAAGAATTCAGGGCCAAAGAACTAGAGTGATATGGACAGACAACAAACACTTCAGGAAGAAAAAAGCCCCGGGGCAGCAAGGCTTGGCGGTTACACCGTGGCTGCCTTGGCTTACTACCAGCTCAGGAGCTGGACCAGTTTTGGTAGGTAGCTGGTGGGTGGCCTCTTCCAATTAGAGGTCTCCATAGGTGTTCTAAGTGTTTGTGGAATGACTAAAGGAACAGAGCAGTTGGCTCTGCTTAAAAGGGAAGTTCCTTGTCAGAGTTCATTTGGTGGCTTGGAACAGAAATGCCTCTCTGCTATAATGTATAGTTTCAATTATGAAGTTTTAACTATAGCGTCTCACTGGGGACCTTGAGGAGTGAAAGAAATATGACTCTGTAGGCGCGTAGGACATTGACAGATGAAATGCAAATGATGCTGGAAAAAGAGACAGGCATTTCGAGAAGCAGCTGATGTGCCTGAGAGCTATTCGCACACCAGCTAGAAATTCCCACGGAGGGCTGTGCTGTGATTGGCTGTTGAGCTGCAGCTGCAGCTGTGGAACAAGCTGCTATCCCAGCTTTAAATAATCCTCTGAAATGTGCGATTCTCCATGGACTGATAGGTTCAAATCCACGTTCTCCTTCTTCGGTGACTTTGCCCTCTCAGAATCCACTGAAAACACGTTTTAAAATAACCAAGGTTCAAAAGCCCAGAAGGGGCTGTCTAGGGACCTTTACCTGTGGAGTCAGGAATGTATCATGTTGTTTGCTTAATAACCAGGGGCTGTTGGAACTAATACAATTGAGAGATTAAATTGGATCAAGTATCAGGGCTCAAGACCAAATTGAATTATCTATCGATAGAACTATATGTAAAGTGTTTCTAAGTCACCCATACAATTAAAAGATTGTGACGTGCCCTTGGTATCAAAATGAAACCCTCAAGACATAGGGGATAACCACAGCAGAGAATTTAATGGGAAACAACACCCATCCGGTTCTGCCCTGTGCCAGCTCCCCAACTTCTCTGTCCACCCCCACTCCTGTTGCCATTTCCTGAGGTCAAGGTCTAGCTTTAGATGTCTTCTGTGATTGCTCAGCCCTTAGCCGACTCACCATGGAGGCTAAAAGTTGTTACTGTCTACTTGAATGTACCTCAGAATCCGCCCTAAGTGCTTCTACCAGCACTTGGGAGGCAGAGGCAGGTGGATTTCTGTGAGTTCCCGGCCAGCCTGGTTTACAGAGCTAGTTCTAGGACAGCTAAGGCTACCAAAGAAACCCTGTCTTGAAAAAAAAAAATTCTGAGTCCCACCTTGAAAAGTTTAGGAAGCTGTGATGGCAGTAATGAGTTTGTTTTGAATGAGTTTCTAAGGGTTGTGGCTGATGCTGCTCCTGGAACCATATTTGGACAACTACTCATCCTGTGAAACATCTATGACCTCGTGTTTAGCACTTGTGTATGTCTTAAAATAAGAGATCTTTTTTCCTATACTGCTGTTGAAATCGTCCTGTATCTGTGTCTTGTCTGCTATGAAAGAGGTACTGACTCATTAAATGTAAGTTCCACCCACAATTTCCCCAATTCCTTATTTGAATTATACATTATTTGAAGAAAGAGGACTTTAGTGTCTGCTCACTTAGGAATTACTCAATAAATACCTCTAGGTGGACCAAAGGTCGTGATTTCAATGACGCACTCTTCCTAGTACTTCCTTTTGCCCTGTTATGCTACTTTTAGTCTTCCTAAAAGAATAGCCCCATACTGTAAGAATCTCTTTTTGTGGGGTGGGTATGGTGGAAAGAAGTCATGGCTCATTCAACATAGGTTTCCGTAGGCTAACAAAACAGACTCTTTCAATCCTGGACTCTATCAAATGCTGCAAAATTCGGTGATGAAATTATGGGCTTTTCTGTCACCTCTTCAGTATCTTGGTACCACCTTCTCTCTGAGTTTTGGTTGACCTACTGCACAAATGACATTTCTTCATCTGAGAGAAAGACCTTGACTGAGCAGCAGCTGGCCTAAGGCTGACCGACACTGGGATTTTGATCCTCTGTTAACTTGTCGTGTGCACATGTGCAACTTGGGAGGAGAGCTGGAGAAGAACTAGGCTCTTTTCTCTCTCTTGCTATTGCCAGCAGGAGTTGAGTTGCTCTCTCAGTTAGGGTTTCAGTTGCTGTGAAGAGACACCAGACCATGGCCACTTTTTTTTTTTTTTTTTGAGGCAGAGTTTCTTTGTACAGCCCTGGCTGTCCTGGAACTCACTGTGTAGCCCAGGCTGGCCTCGAAATCACAGAGATCCACCTGCCTCTGCCTCCCAGGTGCTAGGATTAAAGAGTTATCAGTCTGGTTCAAGGACCCTGATCTCCACAACATGTTCCATGATTCTGGGTACCCACTAGTACTCTTCCTGGACATCCCATTGGATCCCTGTGTTGTGGAGATCCTGCAGCTTTGGGTTTGTGGGTCAGGTCCAGCAGATCATAGATGGGGTGGATTTTGGGGCAGGCCAAGTCATAACCCTGGGTCTGGGCCTGGGAAGCTGTAGGGTTGGTTCACCAGATGGGAAATGAGGGACAGCTGAACCATGCTCATAATTTCAGGGCTGGCTCACCCATACCTCTGCTAACAGGGTTGGACCTGTTGTATTGCCATGGTGGGGTGCAGGGCCTGCTCTCCAGGGGGATCAGGGGTACATTTTTCACTCTTATGACCACAGGGCCAGCTCTCCCACCTGTCCCAGGCATTGGTGGGGGCGAGGAGGGCTTCTTTCCCCTGTCTATGCTACCACAAGACAGATGAGAAATGGGGGCAGCTCTCCCATGCTCACATCTTCAGGGCTAGCTCACCCATACCTGCACTAATAGTGTTGGCTCAATTGTGTTGTCCTGGTGAGGTATAGGGCCTGCTCTCCCGAGTGTTGCAGCTGGTGGGGGTCAGGAAGAGCTCTGCTGATCTTATGACCCCAAAGCCAGCTCTCCCACAGGCCCTAGGTGTTGTTAGGTGGGGGTAGGGACCAGGCAGTGGGGGGAGATAGCCCTCCTCCATCTATGCATGGCAACTCTTATAAAGGAAAACATTTAATTGAGGTGGTGTTTTACAGTTTCACAGCTTTAGTCCATTAATATCATGATGGGGAGCATGGTGGCAGGTAGACATGGTGCCAGAGAAGGAGCTGCTACATGCTGATATGCAGACAACAGGAAGTAGACTGTGACACTGGGAGTATCTTGAGCATAGGAAACCTGAAAGCCTGCCCCCACAGTGACACACTTCCTCCAAGACCACACCTATTCCAACAAAGCCACACCTCCTAGTAGTGCCACTCCCTTTGGGGGCCATTTTCTTTAAAACCCCCACAAGCACCCTGAGGTAGGTGTCTAGGTTAGTACAGACAAGTTAAACATACATGAGAGAAATCCCACAAAGGATCAAAGGATCTGAGAAATAACAAAAATGAGCCAGTGTTTTAAAAGATTTTCATTTGCAGTGTGAGTGTGTGTGTGTGTGTGTGTATACATGTGCCCGCCAGAGGTCAATGTTGGATGTCCACCATATTGCTTGAGAAAGAATCTCTCACTGAACTTGGAGCTTACTGATTCATCTCCAATGGACCAAGCTCTCTCAAATCTTGTTGTCTCTGCTTCTTCAGCGTTGGGGTAATAGATGCATGCTGAGAGGCTGGCTTTAAGTGGGTGCTGGAGCCAATCTCACGTTCTTGTACTTCTATAGCAAGCACTTTATCTACCAAGTCATCTCACAAGATTCATCATTTGTAGCTTTTTTGGTGGTATAGATAAATCCATATCTTTGACTCCTAAGAGACAATGGATTCATAGCCTTTGTAATTATCAATGAAACCACCTTTCCCTGCCTATCTGAATCCCGTGAACATGGTGAAAAGAATGTCAGTTTAAGGTTGTACAGCTTGGAGTTCAGCTCTTGATTTGCCTTTAGATTGAGGGCTGGTCTGTCTAGCCATCCTGATTAGACACAAAGAGATCTGTTGGAGGACAGTGATGTTGACAGATCTTGTTGAGGTTTGACACCTGGAGAAGGAGAAAGAAAGAGCGCCCTGTCAAACTACGGTGCTGAAAGGAAGGTTTGGCCAGAGTTCTGGAGAAACCTTCACGCTAAAGGTGTGTAGCACGGACTATGTTTATGGCTTGGACCAACTCCACGTGAGACTTTGCTGAGGGTGCTCATTGTACGGAGCCATTTCCCAGGTGAAGCTGTGGATGTGCCACTTCACAGAGGGGATGAGTCCCGAGGACTGCAACTGGAGATGCCAGTCACATCTTCACAGAGGGGATGGGTCCCGAGGACCGCCACTGGAGATGCCAGTTACATTTTCACAGCGAGGGGCACAAGTGGCTTGTTTCTGTGGCCACCAATAGCACATCCTATTTTCACTGGTCTGTGGAGACAGTCTGAATGGAATACCCACTGCAGAGATGCTACACTTTTCCTTAGCATAGTACATCTGTGAGTGTCTCCTGAGTGGCCTCTGTATTCTGGGGAAAGTGATCAAGACATCAGGAACAACACATCTCAGCAGCCAGGCCTTGGCTCTTGCTGAAAAATTCTGAATTTGGTTTCTAAACTTTCCCTTCATTTTCCTGCTCAAGTTAAACATCATTTGCTGTTGCTTGAAACCAAAGAACTCCGATCATTGACGGATTTCTAAGTGCTTAATCTTTTTGTTCTGCTTGTTAAACATGGGAAGTTCTGAAGGTTAAACAAGACAGCATATGAAAATATTTGAAATAAAGATTTTGCCCAACATTTCCCCTTCAAAATCAATTTCAACAATGTATATCTGAGATTTTGGTTTGAATACAATTAGTTGTGTGGGGTTTTAAATGATTATTCTTACAAACGAATCCTATTCATATCCATTGTTGAATGTTACAGGGGTAACACAACTTAATTTTTATTTTCTTAGGGTTTCATATGGACCTGAGAATTGATCCAAGACAGATGAACAGGAGAAAAACACACACAGTAGTTTGCTGTGAGTTCTACCCACCACGGAGCCCCCATAAAGAAATGTAGACCCAAAGAAGCAGTTAGGGACCTGTAGGGAATGGTCAGCCAGGAAGGAACATACCATGCAAGCATGAGGACCTGAGTTTGGATGTTGGGCATGACAGAATGCACCTGTAACCCCAGCAATGGGGTGGTGATGACAGAAAGATCCCTGGAACTCACTAGCTGACTAGGGTAGCCTCACTGAAGGTATCTGGGTTCAGTGAAGCATGCCATCTCAAAAATAAAAGTGTAAGGCAATCTAGTGTTGACCTTTGGATTCTACATGCACACCTACATACACATGTGCACACACAAAAACATGTACTCACCCACCCACATATACACACACATAACAAATACATTTAAAAACATTTAAAAAGCAGCAGTTACTTATCTACTTGCCTAGACAGTGAGTAGTGAGTTGCAAAAAGGCTGCTTTATTACACGGGGTGGCTTCCAAGATAAGAACGATTTTATTATGGTCCGGACAGAATTCTTTCAGTCTTGATGGAAGACCTTGGGTATAAAGACCCTGCTTCTCTTTCTAGTATGGGGAGAGTTCTCCACGTGGGAATTACATCTCCTGCTTTTAAGTAACAGAAAAGATACCAGCACAATCTTGTTGGTTTTAAAGCATCTGTAATTTGGATTACTATTACATGTATCAGATGTGTTACTTAATGTGAACTATATACGAAGTAAAATCCACAAAGGGCTCTCAAGATGTGGTCCCCAGTCTCAGAAGGAAATTTGTTTCTCAAAAGTCTTAATCCCCTGTTGTCCAGAATAAAATTGAAAATACTTAACCATTTAAGACCACTTGGCCTCCGACCCTGTCTTTCGTTTCTACCGCTTTTCCCATGACTGTCAATCATATTCCCAGAGTCTCCACTGGGACTGAATGCGTTTTGTTTTTTGCCATCTGAGACCATCTTAGGACACTCCTTAGAGTAGCTTGGATTTTAAAAACCCCAGTGGCCATGTGATGAAGGTTTGGTCATTAGCTTCTGTTGCTTTGGGGAGGGATAAAGACTTTAGGATACAGAGGGATAGTGAGATTTCTGTCTCTATCTCCTCTGCTTTCCCCTACCATGACATTTCTTCTGCCTGATGCTCTGACTGTGATGCCTTGGCTCCATAGTCCCAAAGCAATGTGTGGTGGTTTGCATGTAATTGGCCCCTATAATCTCACAGAGAGTGACACTATTAGGAGGTGTGGCTTTGTTGGAGTGGGTATGGCCTTGTTGGAGGAAGTGTGTCATGTTTGGGTTGGGCTTTGAGGTTTCCTCTGCTCAGGATACTGTCCAGTATCTCAGTCCATTTCCTATTGCCTGAAAGATGTAGGATCCTCAGCTACTATTCCAACACAACGTCTGCCTGCATACTGCCATGCTCCCTGTCATGATGATAATGGACTGAACCTCTGAAACTGTACGCAAGCCACCTCAATTAAATGTTTTCTTGTAAGAGTTGCCGTGGTCATGATGTCTCTTCACAGCAATAGAAACCCTAACTGAGACAGAAGTTGGTACCAGGGACTGAGGTATTGCTGTGACAGACTGGACCGTGTTTTTGGTTAGAATCCTATGGCTCAAAAATTAGCCTTTTTTGTCCTTTAAAACATCATCTACCACAAAAATAGATTTTAATGTATGGTCTAGAAAAGCCCCAGAACCAGAGATGGGGAAAGCAATAGCTACTGGGATAATTGGAGAAATTTAATGAAGACGTAGAATAACCTTATATCAATGTCAACTTCCCTGATGCTGATGACTATAAATCGGCTCTGTAAAAGAACACCCTTCACCTTTGTGAATATACACCAATGTATTTAGGAGCAAGTGACATAATCCCTGCAACTTATTCCCATATGGCTCTGAAAATCACACCCAAATAGAATGAGAAACAATGTAGCAGATGTAGCAAAGTGGCAATGGCAGACAAATCCAGGCGAAGGGCACACAGGAGCTCCCACTGTACTTATATCATTTCTCTAAACCTGGAAATTCAAGATAAAATTTTAAAGAGCTGTATATCTCTCATAGAGCACTAAGTAATGTACTGCCTGCTGCCTTCCATCACCCTCTTCCAGTGTGATTTCCGCCATCACTCAGGGAGCTGCTGTGTCAGTCATGGTCTAAGAACTCTGGAGAAGATGAGGGTGAAGGTCCTAAGAGTCCCACGTCAGGCCAGTGGGGTAATTCAGGAACCGACTCCTTCCTACTCTGTAAGCAGGAAGCAAATAGGTCTCGGAGGATAGAGGAATCAGTCCAAAAGTGTTTAGGCTGGCTTAGCCCACAGAAGGTTTCAGTTGTGTAGAAGACAAGTGAGGGAGATCAGTCTGGAAAGCAGACCCTACCAGCAGAGAGCATGGAGTACAGGGCTATGGCTACAACTGGGTTCTGGAAATACGTTAGCTTCCCATCACCGACAATACCTCAGGCAAGTCAACTTGCAGGGAGGAGAGGTCTATTTTGGCTCACATTCCAGAGGTCTCATGGTACCTTGGTACCATTGTGTCTTAGTTGGGGTTTTTATTGCTTTGAAGAGATGCCATGACCCCAGCATCTCTTATAAAGAAAACATTTACTTGTAGTTTCAGAGGTTTAGACCATTATCATCATGATGGGGAGCATGGCAGATGTGGTGCTAGAGTAGTAGCTGAGAGTCCTACATCTTGCAGGCAACAGGAAGTTGACTAAGACACTGGGTGGTATACTGAGCAAAGGAAACCTCAAAGCCCACCCCTTCGGTGACACACTTCCTCCAACAAGGCCAAATCCACTCCAATAAAGCCAGACCTCCTAATAGTGCCACTCCCTATGAGATTATGAGGGCCAATTGCATTCAAATTACCACATTTCACTTCCTGACCCCCATAAGCTCATAACAATATCATAATGCAAAATGTATTTAGTCCAACTTTAAAAGTCTCCATAGTCTATCGCACTCTCAACAATGTTTTAAAAATCCAGAGTTCAAAGTCTCTTCTACAATTCATGCAATCTCTTAACTATAATACCCTATAAAATCAAAATCAAAAAGCAGATCCTACGTTACTGTTCCAAATGTAGGGAAGGGAGCATAGTGAGGAAATACTGGACCAAAGCAAGTCCACCTAGGAATTATGTTCATCTAGTCTAGAGGAGTTAGTAGATTCTCCTTGAAGAGTCATGATATTGCTAGCCCTAGTTAGTTGCTTAGGTTTCTAGTACCAGGCATGATTTCTTTCCTGTTGAGCTAGACTTAAGTCAAACTAGACAACTGGTGGTTACCACCAAGATATGAGTGCTACTCTTGTGCATTTGGGAGAATCTTGCAGGGGTGGTTATTGTTGTGGCCTATAGGCATCACAACTGGGTAGAATAATTTGTTCTTCCCTCCCTTGGATGCTTGTATATCACCTTCTGGATATTTTTATTAAAAAAGTAAAAGAAAAGAGAGCAACATAAAACTAGTGGGATATTTGTGACATAAATAGATGGTTGCAATTCTCAGTGAGTTTTCACAGAGCTCTTCAGATATTTCTGGTCTAATTTTACTTACTGTGCTTCCACTTGAAACTGGTTGCTCACAAATGTAGGTAGGTGCTACCAGAAAGCCATGGAATGCCTGAAGTGTGGTGGTAGTGATGGATAATTTGTCTCTGGAAGATAAGACCTATAGAAGTCTAGTAAGAAGACATAAACTTTTTGTAAGCTGAATATCTGGTTGTAGCTCTCTGCATTCTATTGGAAAATTGACAGGTAGCATGTTGGCTGCAAATCGAGCTGTAGGGATACAAAATATTATTTCCCCCAAATCTTGAAATATTTTTCAAGTCCTTGTGAAAACCAAGGTGAAACATTTTCTTTCTTTCTTTCTTTCTTTCTTTCTTTCTTTCTTTCTTTCTTTCTTTCTTTCTTTCTTTCTTTATTGCTGTTCAAAGGATTGTGCTTAGCCGTCATTGTTGGAATGTATTGTTTGGGATTGAGGTCTATGTTGGTGGCTACTTCCAGGAAGCCTCTTTAACAATTATTTATTCTTGCTAGGTGATGGTGGTGCATGCCTTTAATCTCAGCACTCAGGAGTCAGAGGCAGAGGCAGAGGTAGGAGAATTTCTGAGTTTGAGGCCAGCTGGTCTACAAAGTGAGTTCCAGGACAATCAGGGATACACAGAGAAACTCAAAATAACAAACCAACAACACCCCCCCCCCAAATCCCCAATTATTTATTCTTTCTTCTCTGCATCCCCAACATCTACTGAGTGGTACAGAAATGATGTCATTTAGCTTTTTACTACTTTAAAGAAATATCTGATGACGGATAACTTTATAAAGAAAAGAATTTCTGGGGCTGGAGAGATGCTTAGTAGTTAAGAGCACTGGTTGCTTTTCCAGAGGACTTAGGTTCAATTTCCAGCACCCTCCAAAAGGATTTTATTCTGGCTTGTGGTTCTGAAGGGTTCAAGGTCCAAGTAGATGCCACTGTTTGACCTGTGCTGGAAGATTTCTGGGATTTTCAGAACATCACAGTTCAAGAGATAAGGAGCATTTACAGATGTATTTTTCTATAGTACTGTGGTCTTTCTCCTTGCCTTATGAAGGTACTAGGATTCAATTACTGGATCTTCATCCCAGTGACCTTCTGGAATCCCCTCATAAAAACCTCACCTTTAAACAACATACTTAGATTAAAGCTCCTTGCTCTTGATACTGTTAACATATGACTTGGGGATTTAAATTTCGGCACGAACTCAGTGGGACAAATCATATTCCATCCACAGCAGTTACAGACTGTGTTGTAATGATATGGTGGTCTTTGAGATCATAAATGGATTTCCTTCTCATCTGGTATTATTTAGACCTGCCAACACGTGGCTAGTCACCATGGAATGAATAAATGAATCCCCAAGACAATCTCAGACTGACTTCTTAAGACCCTGCGATTTGGGATTTTGCTAGCTCTTGTGTTTTGTATTGTCCTTCTCCCTGATGTGTTTTTGCTCCTTTACTTTTTACTTGGGAGAAATCGATATTGGAGCTTTGTTGCAGTTAGAAAGGCTTTGGGTTACGAAGCATCCGTGTTTGTTTGGTGAGTGGATGGGGGTGGTAATTCCATTTTCAGGCTGCTGGAAAGCCCAAACCTTGCGGGCTCTGTGAATTTATCTTGTCACCTCAATTTCTCTTTGACTAATGGATAGTTTTCTCATTCTCGAAGACTCCTTTGGATTTCTGCTTTGTGTGGCCCAGGATAGAAACCTTTACAGTGGCAGCAGAGTGACACATGCATGGGAGGCTAGATACACAAAGAAGGGGGCCTCGGATACCCTAGCATTGAATACAGCTTTCCAAGGCTCTCAGGCTGTCTGAAAAGAGGTCTCCGCACTCTGAGCTTCCTGAGCAGTGTGAGCTTACCTGGTGCCACTGAGGCTTCCTGTCCCCTACCCTTCCTCACAACACAGTAGGTCTGGTGCAGACCCTATCACTGGCCCTTCTTATCCTTGGGAACCTCTGCTGTTAAGGCACAATCTCATTGACTGCGCTCTCTCCTCCTTTTCCAGTCTATTGCAGAGTCCTGGAATTCTATAGTACTGACCTCAGCCTCTGGACTGGAGCAACTGTGTGCTCTATCTGCACTGTAATGGCTTATGAATAAGGTGTGATGGAGAGGATGGAGGATCACCCATTTGTTACTAGAACAAGGCTGTTGTATTTTACATAATGGCACACCTCATATCCTGCAAGTAAATACTGTAATGTGCCCCCCACCTATTTTAAACACTAACTGTAAAATTTAGTGCATCCCTTGAAACTACCACAGCAATGGGAATTGTGAAGGGGGAAAAGGCCAGATGTACTTGGCTTTGTTTTTGAGATACTGTAGACATCTCTGCTCTCTATTTGTGTCTTGGTGATATTCCTTTCTTGATGCTGGGCCTGGTCTATTATTAGCACAGTACATGTGGACCACACTGGCAATTTGTGTCTTAGGAAGTTTCAGTTTACAAAAATAGTCAAAGCTTGGGTTTTCACAGTCACTTCCTCTGTAATTAAAATGGCATATATCTTAACTTAGAAAAGGATGAGACGGTAGTAGAGGGAATAAAAACTCTTAAAAGAGGCTGAGTCATATTCTTGAACTGTTGCCATGTATATAATGAAAGGCTTAGTATTATTTGAAAGTCATTTTGAATACTGGATATAATGAGTGGTGTAAATTGGGTAAATTATACTTCAGATACTTTTCTTCTTGAGAACATTTTGACTTTTTAAAATAATTGTTTTTTCCTGGTTGATCCACATGAAGCGGAGTGAATGGAAGCGTCCTAATGGGAGTTTCTGCTCATCAGAAAGTCTGTTTGGGAATGGGCTTCTCTTTCTCCAGAAGGATGAAGGAAGCTTTTGGATTTCAACTTTGCTTTTGACCTCAGGTTCTATAGATTTAATACAGTTGAGTACTTATGCTCGATGCACACTTCACTGTAGATTGAACATTAGAAATGAGCTGCTGACTTTTCTTTTGGGGTTGAGATGATGTGGTTCTCATCCCAGGAAAGCTACACAGCAACAGCCTGGAAACAAGCAGACGTTAGTGCTGGTCAAGTTACTGTTCATTTGAGACTAGCTCAGAAAGGAGCAATGTCTTATGCCTTCAAGAGGAGGAATGGCAACAACTTGCTTCTGTGAGGGGCTCAGAGCCATCTGGGAGAAATTTGAAGTTGAATAGAGGAGGGAAAAATCTAAGAAAATCTGCTGCTTTCTATAGTGGAGAAAAGTCTCTCCACAGACAAAAAGCTCTACTTCATCTGCAAGCCATTAAAGTGAAATAGTCCTTTGCTTAGTTACTCAGCTAACTGTCGAAATCCCCACTTGTTATGTCTGTGGACATTCGTTAATGTGACGGAAAACCTCGTTCTAGTCACGACGGAAATAAACAGAACACATTTTTCCTTTTAATGAATTAGCAGTTGTTAGGGGCTTGCTGCATGCATAGGACGAGATGGACACAATTCTTCCCTTAAGCAGCAGTTGTTAAACTAGAATTTCAGATAGTGATACCAGCGAGCCTTTCCATGGTGAAGCCAGATGGGTGTTTTTTCTTTCCCTGTCTTCTAACATGCTCTTGTAAAATCTACTTTCTCTTCTTGTGAATGTGACTGTGAGCTGAGCTTGGCAACTTGACTAACAGAATGTTGTCAGAGCTATGTCCTGGTCTAGGCTACAACAGGGAATCAGCTGAGAAATGAAACCAAGCTCTTTTGGGGATAATGGCCATGTTCTGAGTACCTAATCAAATCACATTCTAGATGATCAGATAAATATTTGAATACTTTGGTACATCCATATAAGATGGATTTAGCTTCCTTTCTGTACCTTAGTAGAACTTAACCTCTGGTCTCATCTGCCAATACCTGGAGGCTCTCTCTACCTGGTAACATTGGCCACGCTGGCTTGGGAATCAGGTAGGCAATCTTCACTTACTATTCTCCAATTCCTATCCCTCAGTCTTATCCCCAGCCCTGTACAGGATTACCTACCGGCGCAATTACCTTCCTCTCTGTTCCCATTCCGAGGAACTCCATAGACTTCATTCAGCCTTCCTTGGTTACCCCATCCCTTTCTCTTAGCTGCCAAGAAGCACTGGGTAGAAGTACTCTCTATCTGGAAACCTGCTGGTCATGCCATCCTGGGAATCAGGTAGGTGATCTTCACTATCCTTCTTGTTCTTCATTTCCAACTTCCCAGAATCACCCCCAGCCTTGTAGCAGACAATTTGCATGGGTCTATCTTTTCTCTTTGTCTGCACTCCTTGGAGAATCCACAGATCTTCACGGCAGACCCAGCTTTTCTCTCTCCCATGGGCCTTCTCGGCCCCTGCCCTTCTAGCCCATCCCTATTTCTGTGTGTCAGCTGCTAACACCTAGAAACAAGTTCTACTCAGACGTCTGGTGGCCACACCTGGCAAGGATTCAGAACCATTCCCTACCAGGCAACTGTCCTAAGATTGAGATAGGACAACAGAAGCCAAGGAATGGAACACCCCCCAACAAAGAAAGTCAAAATATCAACACCCAGAATTACAATCATCCCAAACCCAGACGCATAGACATCAGGGTACAAACTCAGTTAATATTAGCCATGCCAATATGTCTCCACCTGAACGAAGCAACCCCACTACAGTAGGCTCTGAGAAATGCAATGTATCTGAAGTACAAGACAAACACTTCAAAATGGCTATTATGCATTATTAAAAAAGCTATGAAGAAATCTATTAGTGAAATCTATGAAAAACACAGTGGAATGAAATGATGAAAACAGCTCAAAATTAAGAGGGAACAACAAGAAGAAGAACTTAATTCAGCCAGGCAGTGGTGGTGCACGCCTTTATTCTCAGCACTCAGGAGGCAGAGGCAGGAGGATTTCTGTGAGTTTGAGGACATCCTGGTCCAGGACAGACAGGGCTACACAGAGAAACCCTGTCTTGAAAAAAACAAAACAAAACAAAAAACAAAAAACAAAAAAAAAAAAAAACAAAAAAAAAAAAGAAAGAAAAGAACTTAACTCTAGTTTTTTTCATTTCAGTTTCCCAAGAAGGCAGAGCCTGGCTAAAGAGTACATCATGCTATAGTACAATGTCCTGGTGTACACATGAAGGGCTCAGGAAGTGAGAACGACAGAAAGCTGTTTGAAGTACCAAGTACGACTGCCACTTGATTTCAATAGAAACATCCTTCCAAGGGGTCCAATAAATGATTTCTTGAGGCTGACCACTGGGGAAGATGGTGAAGAATTTATCTGTGGTCTTCATCTCTTTCACTCAAAGTTTTGGTTAAGGTACAAGAATTCCTCCAGTACTTGTGAGTGCCAAACAGTAGAGGGTGCAGGCAAGCTGTGCTACTAACTGGCACTCCAATTACTTCTCTCTGGCTGACCATTTGTTTTCTACTTTGTGAATCTGTCTTAGATGTTGGAGACATTGTTGTCACAGGTCTCTTCCTGAGTTAACAGAGCTATTCTGTATTTTTAAATTAGCATATGTTTATTAATGTGACTTTGTCATGCAAGTACATGATGTATTTTCATCATATTCTCCCCTATTACTCTCTCTTGTTCCCCTCTCATTCCTGCTAATCTCTTCCCTCGTTTCAGGTATTCATTCCTCTTTCTACTTTTATGTCTTGTGTGTGTGTGTGTGTGTGTGTGTGTGTGTGTGTGTGTGTGTGTGTGTGTCCTAGAGTAAACCAAATAATGCTGGTCTAAAGAAAGAAAGAAAAAAGAATGTAGTGATAAATGACTCCTGATGACATTCTGTTCTACTCATAGGTCAGCGCCTTGCTCAGCCATCATCAGAGAGGCTTCTTCCTGCACCAGATGGGAACAAATACAGAGACCCACAGCTAAACACTATGCAGAGAGTGAGAGATCTTCGAACAGTCAGCCCGAAATGGAATGTCTCTATCAACTCCCTCCTCTCAGGGCTTCAGAAACCCCACGGAAGAGGAGATGGAAAGTGTCTAAGACCCAGAGGGGATGGAGGCCACCAAGAAAACAGGACCCTCTAAATCAATATGAACTCACAGAGACTGAGGTAGCATGCAAAAGGCCCGCATGGATCTGCACCAGATGGGATCCTAGAGATGAAAGGAGAAGCGAACACATGCCCCCTTCTCTAATGCAGAAGCTCAGTCCAGTTGATAACGAAATGCAAATTTAGTTTCCTCCCAGGGAGCCTCACTGGGGAAACTACTCTTCAGGGTAGGCTGCATGCCAGCAGTAGACCGCCAGCACAAAACAAACTCAACAACATCTTCGGGGGTTCTTTGTCTCATAATGTCATGTCAGAGCCTGCCCTTTTTTTGATTTTATCTTATTTTAAGCTTTTATTACACACACACACACACACACACACACACACACACACACACACACACACACATCTTTCTTCTCTTTTTACCTTGCCTTTGCATATACATCATAGCTTCCAATATAGTGTTTTCATGGGGTTCCTGAGTGTGCAAATGGGCAGGTCTCTGTTTCTTGTGCCTTGTTCTTTGTGCTCCTTCCTTCTGTCCAAGTTTGGTGTGTTAGTTTTTGTTGTATCATATATCATATCATACCACAGCATATCATCATTGTCCCTTAGAAGCCTGTATGATTCCTAATGAGAGACAGAAAGGGAAGGACCCAGATGGGATGGGGAGGTGGCCGGGAAATTAAGAGGAGTAGAGGGAGGGGAAACCATAATCAGGATTCATGTGAGAAGACAATCTATTTTCAATAAAAGGGGAAAATATAGACATCCCTTGGGGAAGAGAACTTCATTCTCCTTAATTCTCATCTCCGCTAATAATGTTGACTTTGGCCTGGCTAGTTTTGTGTCAACTTAATACAAGCTTGAGTCATTAGAGAGGAGCCTCAGTTGAGAAAATGCCTCCTTAAGATCCGGCTGTAGGCAAGCCTATAGGGCATTTTCATAATTAGTGGTTGATGGGGGAGGGCCCAGCCCATTGTTGGTGGGACTATCCCTAGGCTGGTGGTCCTGGGTTCTATAAGAAAGCAGATTGAGCAAGTCATGAAGAGCAAGCCAGTGAGCAGCACTCCTCTATGGCCTCTGCATCAGCTCCTGCCTCCAGGTCCTTGCCCTGTTTGAGTTCCTATTCTTCCTTCAGTGATGAATAATGATATGGATGTGTAAGCCAAATAAATCCTTTTCTCCCTAAGTTGCTTTTTGATCATGGTGTTTTATCGTAGCAACAGAAACCCTAACTAGAACAAACTGGTACCAGGATCATGGCATATTGCTGTGACAGACCTGACCATGTTGTTTTTGGGAGGACTGAGGTAGGACTCTTTAAGTGTTTAATGCTTGGTGAACTGTTCTGTAGGAGCTTGGAAGATAAGAATGTTGAAGCCAGTTTAGAAGATGGAGTCCTTGTAAAGTTTCAGAGGGAATTTTAAAGACTCTATCAGGGCCATTTGTTATATGAATTAAGATTCTGTGGTTCTTGTTAGCTGGGCATGAAGAATCAGCTGTGATTAACAAGATACCAGAACTACTAAAGTGAAACCTTTGCTCTGCTGGAATACTTGATGCTGGTCAGCTGGAGCTAAGAAATTAGTGGTGAAGAGACAAACATTGTTGAGGCGAAATCTTCTGGGAAGTGTTTTCTGAGAGCACACAGGAGCTGTGCTCCAGAGGTGGCCAAGGTTGTAACTCATGCTGGCAGCCAAACTTGGTAGTGTAAGAGTCACCCAGGTGGTACTGGTTTTGAAGGCATGAATGGGTGATGGAGAGCAGCTGAGGCTTGGTACTGTGAGAAGCCAGGAGAGGTGAATGTGCAGCCTCAGTGGCAGTTGAAGGCCCAAGACTGAAGGGCTCATGCAGAGAAACTGAGGCTTGGCACCATAAAGACAGGCTACTGGTGAAAGTGCAGCCGAGTTGCAGCAGAAGACCCCAGCGTTTTGGAGATGCCAGTGCCATGGGAAGACCACCAGGAACAGCAGCAGTAGTGGAGTGGAGTCACCAGACAAGCTGTGTGTGTGCAGAGGGCAGAGCCGGAGAAGTGACCCAGGCCCATTGGAGGAGTCCAGAAAATTGTGAGTGGATCCCAGACATTGGGCATTGAGTTATGTATAGAGTTGGAGTTTGGTTTTGCTTTGTTTAGTTTGTAACTGTGCCCTGGTTCTTCCCTCTTGAAGGAAGAAAGTAGTTAATTTATTTTTGATTTTATAGGAGCCCGCAGTTGACTTACTTTAAACTTGAAAAAGAGAGAGAGAGGGAGAAGAGATTTTGGAGTTTTACAGAGAATTTGGATGTTAAAAATGGATATTTTTAAAGTGACAATTTTTCAAGTGTAGTTGTAAGGCTGTGGGACTTCTTAGGTTTGTAAAATGTTTTATGTTATGTCTTTGTTAATGCGTAATCTTGGGGATGTACGAGAAAAGAGATGTTGTGACTTAGTGGTGATGTGTTTGTCAATCTGACAAGGGGTCAGCTGTCCTGGCTAATTTTATGTCACCTTGACACATGCTAGAGTCATCTGAGAGGAGGGAGCCTCAATTGAGAAAATGCCTCTGTAAAATCAGGCTGTAGGTAAACCTGTAGGGCATTTTCATAATTAGTGATTGATGGGGAAGGGCCCAACCCTTTGTTGGTGGGGCCACCCTGGGCTAGTGGTCCTGGGTTCTATAAGAAAACAGGCTGAACAAGCCATGGAGAGAAGCAAGCATCCTCCATGGCCTCTGCATCAGCTCCTGCCTCCAGGTTCCTGCCCCACTTGAGTTCCTGTTCTAACTTCCTTTGATGATGAACAGTGATCTGGAAGTATAAGCCAAATAAATCATTTCTTCCCCAAGTTGCCTTTTGTTCATGGTGTGTTGTCACAGTAATAGAAACCCAAACTATGATGGCTTTATCTATTTTTTCTGAGCCATGTGATTAGAAGACAAGTCACTGCTAGCAGCGGTCCTGAAGGACTTACTTGGTTGTTGTGTGGTAGTGACAGACTTGGTTATTACATGGTACTGGTAGATTTGGTTGTTTTGGAGGAGAGTTCATTTACAAAGATTATGGCATGAAATGTCTTATTTTGATAAAAACAGTCAGAGATTCTGGGTATAGGACAAATGATACAGCACTTGCCTAGTATGTGGGTCCTGGGTTCCAATCCAATCACTGTAATAACATTAATGATAGCAGCAAAAGCCTAAACTCTAGGATCATAGACACATTTATGTCATGCTTCACAGACTGGAGTATTCCAAAGGTTACTTTAAAGGATCTTTCTCACAACTACCTGGAAGACTATGATGAAAATCAGTCTCATGGATTAATTATAAGGTCAGGGTTGTAGATATTTGCATTACATCACTACATCAAAGTTGGGGTTATACTAGGAGAGCCTGGGATCCTTGAGTTTGAGATGGGCAACCTTAATTCTTCCTTTATCCCTGTCTCTTCTGGAGTCTGCTTATTGCTAGAGCAGATACTTTGCCTCTTGCATAGGAAGCTTCCCCCTCCCCCTAGTGCTATATAAAGCTTTACATGGGAGTGTCGCAGGCCACCTGTTGGTTTTTCTGAAACTCACTGCTCACTCCTCAGTCTCAGGTCATAACCAGGTTCAGGTAACAACTCAGCTAGAAATAGGAAGCAGAACTATGTTTTGTTCTGATAGAATTACGCAAAGAAATTGAAGAATCTGTCTAATAACCCAAAGGATCTGAGGAACACATGCAGGGAGGGCCCAAGAGTGCTACTCTTACTGTGAATATAGGCTGGTATGGGGACATTGTTGGTTGGCACCCTTCATAGAGAACTTTTTGTTCTCATAACACATCTGATGCTTCTGTTAATAGCTTGCTGGAGGAGGCACAGCAGACTCAATTCAATTATAAATAAAGGAGAGATAGCAGAATTTCCTTGGCCTAGAAATTGGTCCAATGCTTCAGAGAGCCTCCGGAGTTTTGAAAATGGTTAGATACTATGACTGAGAAGCTGCTATGTAACTATAACAATCAGTTAGTTCAACATCTCTGCTTATTTAAGCCTAAAGTTACTTCTAGATTAATGAACTTGAGACATGGGGCAATGGAGAGCTTAATTCAGATAGTCATAAGTTATTTAATAAATAATCAGTAAGGCCCGTTATAGGCCCATCAATATGAGAAGATGCTGAGGACACACAGACCCTTGATTCAAGAAACTATTAACCTAGGATAGAGGACAGACCAGTCTCGGTGACCTTTTGTTGGCAAGGTCACTGAGTAGTGAAGTCTTCCAACACATGTGCACTGTTGTATGCACTTTATGACAGCTGTCCTGTAATGCTGCTGTTCCTACATGACAAAGTGATATGATACAGGTATAAAAGTAAGTGCATACTCTGCATGGACTCGAAGCGTTTAACTTAAAAAAAAAAAAAAAGCCAAGAAGAAAAATACATACATTCAGATGGCTGTGCCTTCATATAATTGTATAATCTCTTTGTCTTTGGAGATTTGTGTTGGGAGGCTACACAATCATTTCTAAGAAATGACTGAAAGCACCCGGTGTTTAATGTGAATTTCTCATTTAGATATAGCCTTAGAGGGATATGCTTCAGGGGGAAACCTCATTAAATCTCCGCACTTTGCATTTTGAAATTAACACAAAGGTTTATGAATTGGAGGCAGAGAACGAAAGATGAATTTCTGTCTTACTTCATTTCATTTGCCACTCAGATATTATTGGTATTTTCAAAGCAAGGAGAACTACTTAGTTTTTGATCATTTAAGCTCCTCATATAATTAATAGATACTTTTTCTGGTGCATCAACTTCATCCCCGCCCCATTCTTTTGTGGCATGCAGATCTAAGTAAGCACCACAGACGTGATTAAATGGGATAATTAATCTGTAAAATCTGCTCATCTTGATGATTTTTATGACAATTAAATTTTTTTGAACTTTATTAAAAAGGTGAATGTCAACAAAATTGTTTTGGAACAACTAATTAAAGCTGTTATGGTACCCAGGGGTGATCTATAAGCATTTGGGTGCCTATTGTAGGAAAGGCAAGCTTATAACATGGAAAAGCAGCCATTTCCTTTACCAAATAAGTGCATTCTGTTCGCTTGCATGAGAGGAATGCTTATTGATTGATTATATATAATTAAATAGAGAATGATGCATTAGAAATGGTGAACTTGGGCACCTGTAGCTGACTTGTATTGATCTTGTTTGGTAAATAACATGAGAACATGATGTTTTCCATTATAAATGTAATTTTGTTTATTCATATATGGAGATATTTTAATACAAAGAGTTACTTATAATTACATGGCAAGGAATAAAAAGTTAAAATGTTACTATCTGATATTCTGGCCTTTATGTTTGCAGATGTTTTATTAAGTAGACTTAAGAGAGTCTTGGCTTTTCGTTTTGAACCAGAGTCTCATGCATATGAGGTAAACTTTACCACTGAGTTGTATCTGTATTGCTAAGGCATGATTTTTTTCACTCAATATCTTAGGGAATTCTGTTATTTCTTTCTCCCCTGCATCTTAACAATATCTCAGGCCTTCTTCATAGTTTTTCTGTTTCCCCTCTCTCATGCACAGTTACTTCCTGTGATAAATATGAGTACACAATGGAAACTGGAAAAAGTTTAAAATCCAAGTCCTGCCCATGAATTGCTAAGTCATTCAGTGTGTGGCATTCTCTCAGTCCAACGGGATTGATTTAAAGTTGACTGATCAATATCATGCATGGAAAGCTTGCTGAAAGTTCTGGAACATAAAAATGCTGACTCCTTTTTCCTGGGAAGGTGCTTTGGTCACGTGAAGAGACTGGCTACTAGGCAAAGCAGACCTATGTATGATTTTCTAGGCCAGGATTTTTCATGGTCAGTTCCCAAGCCTTGTTTGGTTGTTTTATGGAGGGAAGCTTGCTTTCCCATACTTATCTAAAGCTTGTGCACCAAGTCTCTGAGGGTGCTCAAATGCTAGCTTCTAACAGCTCCATTTCCCTTGGAGATATCCATGTCTACCTGTTTGCTCTTGGGAGTAGAATTAGCTACAAGGAGGAGTAATTAGGCATGGTTGCTTTTTACTGTGCACTCTTTACTAGGAAAAGATAAAATCTCTCTCACTTGCTCTCTTTCTGTTTCTCTCTGTGTGTGTGCATGTGGGCATGCTTGTGTGTGATGTATGAATGCAGGTGTTCACATGTCATGGGATACAAACTCAGGTGTCAGTCCTCATTTTCCAGTTTGCTTGGCACAGGGTCTTTTTTTTAATTGTTTTAACTGGCCTGAGAGCTTCTGCAAATTCCCATGTCTCTGCCTCTCATCTCATGGTAGGAGTGCTGGCATTACAGATGTGTTACCACATGAGGCTTTCATCAAACTCAAGTCCTCGCACTTTAATGGGTAACACTTTCCCTACTCTTAGTGTTATATTGCTGTGACCAGACACCATGAGCAACTTTTAAGATCAACTCTTAGAAAGGAAAGCAATTGATTGGGGCTTGATTACAGTTTTAGAGGTTTAGTTCATTGTCCTCATGGCAAGTGCTCAAAATACTAGTCTATCTTGAAATCTCCTTTGCCAATGCCGTTGTTTCAAAACTTCAATTTAGCATTAGGTAGATTCTTCAGATAAGGCCAAAAAGCAGCCCCATCCTTCACCAAAACATTAAAAAAATGATTTCTAGGTCACTTACTAATATTCTTTCCATCTGAAACTTCTTGAGCTGGGCACTCACCGTTCATATCACCCTCAGCACCATTTTCCATGCTCCTGTTAGTATGGTCTCCTGGAAACCTTGGTGGCAATAGAGGTTCAGATTCCTCCAGCATTACCAGGCAAAAGTTATGTTCTTCTTATTAAAAGGTTGGCTGCCTGCCTCTCTACTTCCTTCTTGCTCCTGTGCAACAGCCAAGAGCATCTATAATCTTGAAGGTCTCTGAGGCAGAGAGAGACAGGGGTAAAAGAATCTAAGCTTGGAGCAAGATGCTTTCTCCAATAGGGAAACCAGAGTTTGTAAGGAACTGACCCCACTACTTCATGGCCAAATCCAGCAGGGGGTTGAGTGGATGGGCCACAAAACAACACTGTTAGGGTTGGAGTGTAGAATGTTCCCTAAAGGCTCATGTGTTTGAATACTTGGTCCCCAGCTGGTGGCACAGTTAGGGGAGGTTGTGGCACCTTTAGTAAAGCCTACCTAGTAGAGTCCGGTCTCCAGGTAAGGGTTTATAGGTTATAGCCCAGCCCCGTTCCACTGAGTAACTTTTCTTCCCTAGTAGAATTTTATTCAGTTCACCTTTTAAAAAATAATTTTTAATTCCTTTGACAATTTCATACTCTCTCTCTCTCTCTCTCTCTCTCTCTCTCTCTCTCTCTATATATATATATATATATATATATATATATATATATATATATATATATATCTCATCTTCACTTCCTTACCCCAGTTCCTCCCGGATTCACTCCCCCTCCCTATCCACCCAACTTTGCGTCCCTTTTTTAAAGTCCCTCTTTTTAACCCACCAGTCCAGTTCTTGTTGCCTACAGAGGTGGTGGTGTTAGCACACCCTTAAGTAGAGAATTCCTTTCACATTCTCTCATTTTGGTGTCCTGGCATCATCTACCAGTAAACTCCCTGTCTTAGTTTGAGTTCTATTGCTGTGATGAGACACCATGACCACACAACTCTAATGAAGGAAAGCATTTTATTGGGGATGGCTTATAGTTCTGAGGTTCAGTCCATTATCATCATGGCGGGAAGCATGGTGGCACGTAGGCTAACACGGTGCTGGAGAGATAGCTAAGAGTTCTACATCTGGATTGGCAGACAGGAAGAAGAGAGAGAGCCACTGGGCCTGGCTTGAGCTTCTGAGACCTCAAACCCTGCCCCCGTGACATACTTCCTCCAACAAGGCCACACCCCCTAGTAGTGCCATTCTCTGTAGACCTATGGACCATTTTTATTCAAACAACCACACTACCTAACCAAATCCTCTGCTCAAGCTCTGCTTTCTGTGGACAACTGAGACAGGTCCTCACTCACAATCTTGGAGTCCTGAGTGGGTATTGCAGGCATGGATTCTGGACCCTGCTAATGTAACCATGGACCCTGGGAAGTGTGGTTGCGTGTGTGGTAAGGTTTCAACACAGAGAAGAAGATTCTGTTCTGAGCAGCCAGTGAGGAGTTACAGAAATGGACTATGGGGGAGGAGTGTGGTTAGAGGTGCCAGAAGGAAGGCTGTAAGTGACTTTCTGGCCAGCCAAATAAATGTCATAGAATAACAAAGAAGGAAAGAAGGAAGGAGGAGGGAAGAAGTTGGCATTACACAGAGCAAGGGGAATGTTGTGTCTCCCTTTTCTCCTGTCAAGAAGGCGAAGAGTGTGAGCAGCATATTGCAAAATCATTCAGGGAGCCAAGGACACCGCCAACTTGCTGTAGATGTTTTTCTGGAAGCCAACACCTAAAGCCTGGAGATGACCAAACAGAGACACCGCTTCCTTCTGCCGTGGAGGTGGGTGAAAGTTGCCCACCCACAGGCACTTGGCAGGTGTGGGAGTTCAGCTCCCAGGGTGCCTGCTGGGTACCCAGTTTTCAGATCTGCCTTTTCATCTGGCTGTGAATGACAGCTGGCTTCCCCGAGATAGCCATCTGTCCTTGTTAACACTGCACCCACCACCTGCTCTTTATCTACCTCAAGGTGGTTCCTAGGATTTGCATCCAAATCTCCTGATAGTATTCTCCTGGCAGACCCAAGTACCCTTGAGATTGCTCTTGTCCTCTTGTTTGGTTATACATATGTGACACTTGGGGCCGGTCTTTTTCTTCTTCATTCAGATCCTAAAATTTTTGTTGACTGCTAACTATATTATATATATATATATATATATACATATATACATATACATATACATATATATGTATATATATATAAATATGTGTGTGTATAAAACTATATTATAACTAACTTTATTCCCCCAACCTCTCACACAAAGCCCCAGGACTTTCAGTGAGCCTCCATATGTAATGCTATCCTTTAAGTGGAACCCCAGTGATAAGTCCTCCAGACTTCCAAGGGCAAAGCTTCCAAATGGAAGGTCAATTGTGGCATTTGTAATGAGCTAAGTGTCCATTTCGGAGGGGAGAATAATTATAAGCAGACTCCCAAGATCTCTGTGCATCTTAGATGTCTGCAGCTGACGTGGCTTCGCATTTCCTCGGGTCTGATTCCTGGCCCCTTGATGCAGGGAGTTCTTATGAAGGGAGTCTGTCAGTGAGTGGTCTTGCTCAAGGCTGTGTTCCTGGCTTCTTTGTGGGGATCTCAGAGAAATATGTTTAAAGTTAGGTTTTTGTAACAGCCTTTCCTGCCCAGCTAGCTGTCAGGAGGTTACAAGAGTACAATGAAAACATTGCCCATACTCTAAAGGCAAGTATCCTGCTCATATTTCTGCATTCTGTGCTCAGAACTCTAGTACTGGGGCTGGAGAGATGGCTCAATAGTTAAAGAATACCAGCTGCTCTTCCAGAGGACCGAGGTTCAATTCC
The DNA here is from genome assembly GCF_949786415.1 of Peromyscus eremicus. Classification (NCBI taxonomy): domain Eukaryota; kingdom Metazoa; phylum Chordata; class Mammalia; order Rodentia; family Cricetidae; genus Peromyscus; species Peromyscus eremicus. Next base: position 48,618,289 of record NC_081425.1, on the reverse strand, counting down.
CAGAACCCATATGGTGACTTACAGCCATCTTGAACTCCATTCCCAGGGGATCTGATGCCCTCTTCTGTCCCCCTGGGCACTAGACATACATGCTGACAAAACACACACATAAGAAATGAAAATAAATGAACAAATGACTCCATGTTCCTTACGAGACATGAGTGTAGTGGCATTATCCATGCCTCAGGGCTTGTCATGGAAATTGCATCAGTAATTCCAAAGAGCTTAAAACTGCCTGGAATATTGGAGATCTTAACATTAAAAATTCACTTTATAAAAGAAAATATTTTTCTACATTTTTTTAAAGACAGGTTCTTGCTATAGAGCCCTGGCTGGCCTAGAACTATGTAGGCAAGGCTGGCCTTGAACTCGCAGAGATCTCCTGGCTTTTGCCTCCCTCTACTTTAATATTTATCTGAGCTCTAAAGATGAGTTGCCTTTTTTCTCTTTATTAGTAGGAATCTAATCCACAAAATAGACTGCTCGTCCCCTACCCTTGACAGCATGTCTGGGACATCCTGTCAGACTTTTTGTTGCTGAGACAAAATGAATGAACAGAGTAGATGAAGGGAGGCAGGGTTTATTTTGCCATTCTTTCAGTTCATCATGGCGGGCAGAGCAATTCGTATTGAGACAGGCCTAAGCTCAATGTATTCCATCCCCATTGTCTCTACCCTGCTGCTCCTTGCTTGCGGGATAGCATCTTTCACATCCAGGACAGGCCCTGTCCCTTAATTAACCCTCCCTAGAGGCATCCTCACAGACACACCCTAGGTGTAGACTTTACTGTTCTATGAAGCCTTTTCAACTCAGTAAGTTGTCAACTAAGATTAGCTATCAGATTTGGAAATACACTTTCCTCTTCTTTTAAAATTTTATTTATCCTTCACAATTTCATATATACATAATATACTTTGACTATATTCCCCCCCCCCCCCCATTATCCTCTCTTCTGCCCAACAAGTTGTTGTTCCTCTCTTCTGCCCAACAAGTACTTCCAGGTTTGTTTCTTTGTGTGTGTGTGTGTGTGTGTGTGTGTGTGTGTGTGTGTGTGTGTGTGTGTGTGTATGTGTGTGTGTGCATTTAAAACATTATTTTATTTTATGTGTATGAATGTTTTGCCTACGTGCATGTCTATACACCATGTTTGTATGTCTGGTGGCAGTGGGGACCAGAAGAAAGTATTGGATTTCCTGGAATAGAATTGTGGATGTCTATAAGTCATCATGTGAGTGCTGGGAATTGAACCTGGATCCTCTGGAAGAGCAACATAAGAGCTGGACCTTCTCTCCAGCCCAGTGCCCATTGCTTACAATCAGGATTGCTTGAATAAGCATGGCTAGAGGATTACTTCCTAGAACAAGGACAATTTACCAGTGACTACACCAATGAAGAATACGACTCCCTTCCCCCAGCAGCCATCAATTGCCAAGAGTTTCTCAGGGAAGGGTAGGGCCTCATGAGAACCCACTCCATCTCTGACAGAGTGTTGCTGGACCCAGCCTTGACTTAATGGATGGATTCCATTGTATGCAAGTACAACCATTTAAGCAGTTCTTTAAAGATAGATTTATGTTGTTTACAAAGTTTCTGTTTCAAACAATGCTGTGATGCATGGGTGAGTCCATATATTTCTATATACTTACGCAAGCAAATTCACCTAAGTGAGATAAATTTTGACAGGTATTATCAAAATTGCTTTCTAAAAGCTTATCATTTCTTTGTGTGTGTGCACGTGTGCACATGTGTGCCTGTGCAGTTGTACTTATCCTTGCTTGTGTGTGCGTGTGTCTTCTTCTGTTATTTCTCCTGTTAGTTTGTTTTGGCTCTTTTGGGGGGCCTTGCCACCCAACTCTCAAGTTAAATCACGCACAGAGGCTTATTATTTCTTATGAATGCCCGGCCTTAGCTTGGTTTGTTTCTAGCCAGCTTTTCTTAACTTAAACTATCCCATCTACCTTTTGCCTCTGAGCTTTTATCTTTCTCTATTCCTTTATACCTTTCTTTGTTTCTTACTCCATGGCTTGCTGTGTAGCTTGGTGCCTGGGTCCTTATGTCTCTCCTCCTCATTCTCTTATTCCTTCTTCCCAGATCTATCCTTCTATGTATTCTCTCTGCCTGACAACCCTGCCTATCCTTTCTCCTGCCTTGCCATTGGCCATTCAGTTCTTTATTAGATCATCAGGTGTTTTAGACAGGCAAAGTAACACAGCTTCACAGAGTTAAACAAATGCACCATAAACAAAAGCAACACATTTTAAAATAATATTCTCCAACATCTCCACCTTAGTTTTTGAGGCAGAGTCTCTCACTGAACCCAGAGCTCATCATTTTAGCTAGACCAGCTGGCCATTGAGCCCCAGGTTCTGCCAGTCTTTGCCTCTCCTGATATTGGGAGGTTTCAGGTGCATACCACCTTGCTTGGCTTTGACATAGATGCTGAGGATCCAAACTCAGATCCTCAGAAGCAAGCACTTTATCCACAGAGCCCCAGTCCCTTCTCCAAAAGTTTGCTATTTGTTTTTACATAGTTTGGACTCTTGCTCAAAATATAGCAAGGCTAAATACTCTTTCTGAGCTAACAGGAATGAATTGCAATATATAGCAATGTCTATGTGGCCATGTTTGAGAGAAAGTTTGGAGGAACATGGGGTAGAATAAACTCAAGTTTGATGCTTTGAGTATGAATTTTATCTTAGGTCTGAACTTGGACTTTATGTATTAAACACTGCTTGTAGAAACAGCGTGTACTTTTAGAAATGAAACCTCAATGCACCAGCCTGCTTATGACAATGGACACAAAGGGCCCTCTTTTGGTTTACATGCACATCTGTCACCTAGCACTAGTACCCGGCCATACGTCCAATGTGGAGAATGTCAGAATCATTCCAACTATACTTGAGCTACAGAAGAAGACAAAGATCTTAAAAATGGATGCAGGAAGGCTTGTAGAATGCAGGATGTTAGTGAAGACAGGAAGGGGTCTGCCTACTGCTGTGGACTCTGGCTTCCACGTCTGTTCCCAGCTTCAGACTCACTCCTTTTCACATGTGGGCCACACCTTCCTCTTTTGGCAGATCTCTCCTTGCTTTCTCATGATGGCAGCCAAATTCCTCCACTATTTTGCAAGGCTTAAAGGAAAAGGTTGGAATATTTATCATATACCACCTAAATGAAGTAAGCTTTGCTGCTCTGGAATTACTGAATCACAGAAAAATTCATTTAATTGAAATGATAAATCTTTATTATTTATTTGTTTAATTTCCAAAAGGCATGGATGGTTTAGGCTAAAATGTTTGAATACTGAAAAAATACAAAAAAGATAAATTCTACCCATAATCCCAATACTTAAAAATTATATGCATTAAAAATTAACAAGCCAACTCCTAACCACATTTCCCTCCCCTCTCTGTAACTACTGTTACCAACTTAAGGTATGTTGTGGAATTAAAAAGTATTTTATTTATTATTGTTGGGGTGTGTGTGCAGAATAGAGAACAACTCTGTGGAATTGGTTCTCCTTTCACGTTTACCTGAGTTCTGGGTTCTTGGGGATCAAATCCATGTCATCAGGTTTGCACCAGCAGGCAGCAGGCACCCCAACTTGCTGAGCCATCTTGCAGGCCCCTATCCTGCCATTTTTCATTTTTAAGATAATTTTTATTAAGGAGAGAGGGAAAAAAAGAACTACGTGTTCCCCACTGCCAGCGTCTCATTTATTTATTTTTTTAATTTTTAAATTTTTTTTTTCTTTTTTTTTTTTTAAGACAGGATTTCTCCGTGTAGTTTTGATACCTTTCCTGGAACTCACTCTGTAGACCAGGCTGGCCTCAAACTCACAGAGATCCACCTGTCTCTGCCTCCTGAGTGCTGGGATTAAAGGCGTGCGCCACCACTGCCCGGCCAGCATCTTATTTAATGTTCTAACAGCACCGTCAAAGAAAGGGCAGACAGGAGATGGGGGTGGTCCTGGTAGGATTACTACTGCTGTGATGAAACACCACGAACGAAAGCAACTTGGGCAGGAAAGAGTCTATTTGACTTACACTTCCACATTGCTGTTCATCATCAAAGGAAGTCAGGACAGGAACTCAAACAGGGCAGGAACCCGGAGGCAGGAGCTGATGCAGAGGCCATAGAGGGGTGCTGCTTTCTGGTTTGCCCTTCATGGCTTGCTCAGCCTTCTTTGTTATAGAACTCAGGACCACCAGCCCAGGGATGGCACCACCCACAATGGGCTGGACCATCCCCCTATCAATCGTTAATTAAGAAAATGGCCTACAGGCTTGCCTGCAGCCTGATCTTATGGAGGCATTTTCTTTAATTGAGGTTCCCTCCTCTCAGCTGACTTTAGTTTGTGTCAAGTTGACATAAAACTAGTCATGACAGGGAGTGAGGGCCGGGAATTCAAGGTGAGAGAGTTCCGGGTCCTCCTCCTCCCAGTGACTGTTGGCAACAGGGGCAGAAAACATCAGTACTCTCATTTGCTCACCTGTGCCCCAGGCCATGGTCCATGATGCTTCCTGGAGGATGGAATTTTGACAGCAATAAGATAATGGCGATAATGATGATAACCTCTAATCATTTTGGAGTATTTGCTATTGCTAAGTCTTCTAAGTGTACTATTTGTTTTAATTCCACCAACAATACAATCATTTCTGTTTTGCAGATGGGGAAACAGAGGTCAGGAATGTAAGGTACAGCCTGAGGTTACACAGTTGACTGACTGCTAGAATTCAAAATTGCAGCTCACAGCTAGATGCCAGGCACATCTCCCTACTTGGTAACAATCCTGCACATGCAGCTGGCCTCCTTTTGGCCATTCTGCAGCAAGGATTTCCAGGATCTTCTGGATGCCTCCAGGAAACAAGATCTTCTTCTCAGAAACTCACTTAGCCGAAATCAGGAATGGTTCCCACATCCACATTCCCCTTGACAGGAAATTTCAAGGAAATGGGAGTGGTGATCATCCATACTTAGCCTGATTCACTTCATAGATTCTGAGGCTTAAACAAATAAGGAGCTAGGAAAAGAAAAAGAATGGTACCCAGGAGAAAAGTGGCACCAGTAAAAAGCAGAGCCACTAATGTGGGAAGATAATGGCGAGACAGAGTTGGCAGTGTCGCCAAACAGTGTCTTAGAAGTGGACTTTTAGGGCATCACATAAAAAGTTTGGGAAATCAGGAAGTAAGAAAGCACACACATTACTGTTAATTCTTGGCACGGGCAAAAGTCAAAGCAGGGGTGGCTTTGGGCAAATGCTTAAGTCGGGCCCTTGAGTTACATGGGCAGTTCAGGAAGGTCGAAGAGAGGCCTGGCATGGTGTGTTGTCAGATGAAAGCTCCACTGAAGACTTCTCTCAAAGACTGTGAAGATAAATAATGTACTGAATCCTTCTCTTCTTCTCCTCCTCCTCCTTCTTTTCTTTTCTTTTTTAATTAACTTTCTCCTTTTTCTTATACAGGAAAACATTTATTCAGGACTGGCTTACAGTTCAGAAATTTAGTCCATTATAGTAACTTTGGGAAGCAAGGCAGCATGCAGGCAGACATGGTGCTAGAGAGGTAACTGAGAGTTCTACATCTGGTTCTGAAGGCACCAGGAAGTGATGAGCTGTGTCCCACACTGGGTGTAGCTTGAGCATATGTAAGACCTCAAAGCCCACCTCCATGGTGACACACTTCCTCCAACAAGGCCACACCTCCTAATAGTGCCCCTCCCTGTGGGCCATGCATTTAAACACATGAGTTGATGGGGGCCGTACCTATTCACACCACCACAGGTATAAACGGTATCCATTTCCCTGTGAGGTGCATGGAATGAAGGCTGGCTGCAGACAAGACCTTCCAGCTCTGTCACCTCACACACACAAAAGTGCATAACTTCTTAGAAATTAACAGAAAACATATCTGTATGCACATTCGAAACACAATTGTAGTTTGAAATAATTTGTGTGTGTGTGTGTGTGTGTGTGTGTGTGTGTGTGTGTCTGTGCACACTTGTGTGGTGACCAGAGGGCTACCTAAGGTTTAACTTCCTTTTTTCATTGAAAAATTTTCATGCAATATATGCTGGTTATGGTTCCCCTTCCCTACTCCTCCCTGTAGGCAGAATTTTTTTTGTCCCTCCTACCAGCCCCTAAATCATGACACAGAAAGTTATTATTGATTACGAAAGCTAGGCCAATAGCTTAGGCTTGTTTTTTGACTAGTTCTTATAACTTAAATCAACCCATTTCTATTAATTTACTTTCTGCTTTGGGGCTTTATTACCTTTACTCCACTGCCCATGCTGCTTTCCTGCTTCCTCCATCTCTGGCTGGAGATGCTCGCATCTCTGCCTTTCTTCTTCCCGTGTTCTCTCTGACCCCCAAAATCCCGGCTAGCTATTGGCCATTCAGCTTTTTGTTAAACCAATCCAAGTGACAAATCTTCACAGTGTACAGAAGGGTTATTCCACAATACCTCCCAGAACATTTCTCTCTCCTCCCCACCCACCCAAATCCACATCTTTCTTGGTCTCTTTCATATGAAAACAGATAGACAGCTTAAAAAAAAGGGAAAGAAAAGGAAAAAAGACAACAATCATATAATAAGACAAAATAAAAACAATGAAGCCTGAATAGGACAAAACATATAAGGGAACATAAAAACAAAAAGCCAAAGAGAAAGCACAAGGCACACACATAGTTACAGAGACACATACATAAGTGAACACAGAAATCCCACAAAACTCACAAAACTGGAAACCATAATATATAGGCAAAAGACCTGTAGAGTAAGAAAAAAGAAGATGAGGAAGAGGAGGCGGAAGAGAAAAATGCCCAGACAAAGCACTATGAGACTAAACAAACAAACAAAAAAAACCCCCAAACAAACAAAACAACCCCCACCCAAGACCCTCCAAAAATTCCCTTGAGTTTGTTTCATGTTGGCCATCCACGGCCGGGCATGGGGCCTGGCCTTAAGAGTGGTTTCTCTACTCAGTGAAACTTCCTTGGAGAAAACGAATTTTTCAGTCATGAGTGGTTATCAGTTGGAGATAGCTTCAGGGTTAGAGGTGGGGGCTGGTGTCCACTTCCCCTCTCATCACTGGGACACCATCAGGTGGAGCTGATCCTGTGCTGAGACTTTTTTTTCCAACCACTCTACCAACAACTTCACTTTTAGTTTCTCAAGAACCATCCAACAGGTGATATTTAAAATTTATTTCTATTTTTCAGAGGGGGGAACTGAGACTTAGGACATTAAATATGTTGTCTGGGGCCTATGTGGCTTAAGTGTAAAGGGACTTTATGTTTAGACCAGGTTATTAGAACTCACCTTCAAGTCTGAGTTCACTTCTCTAACTTGGAAGCCATTTGAACCACCTAGGAATTATATTCTCTCTCTCTCTCTCTCTCTCTCTCTCTCTCTCTCTCTCTCTCTCTCTCTCTCTCTGCAAGGGGGAGGTATGCTTTTTTAATTAAGGTTTTTTTTTTTTTTGCTTGGGATACTAAAAGGAAATGACGTTTTCATACACATGTCATATACTGTGTTCTTACTTGCCAACCCCAATGCCCTTCCCCTCTTGCTGTTCCCCTTAAGTAGCTTCCCATTCTGCCCTCATGGCGCGCACGCGCGCGTGTGTACACACACACACACACACACACACACACACACACACACACACTTGCATTACTATTTTTTTTTTTTTAGACCAATAGTATTTGGTTCAACCTTACGACCCTGGGCTATGTAGTCTCTGGTTCTTGGTCACTCAAGCAGTGTCAGGCATGGGGTCCATCTCCTGGACTGGGCCTTAAGTCAGATCAGATGTTGGTTGGTGACTCCCTCGAGCCTTGTGCCACCATTGTACTAGCAAATCTTGTGGGCACTGCTTCATTGTAGATCCAAGGGTTTGTGGCTGGATTGGTGTTTATGTTTGTCCTTTGTTAGTGTGTGCCGAGTAACTTCCTTTACCAAAGATGCTAGAATGCAGGGGTGAAGGCTTAATTTAGGCACCAGCTCAACTTCTCCATGTTCATTAAGTTGTATACATGTCGTCCTCAACAATGGGCCTTGCTGTCAGTTTGTGGAGGACAATCTATTGTCTTGGCAACAGCCTGGGTTGTTTGTAGATTCCCATGGGACCCCTTTCACCAACAACTCAATTAGATGTAACCCAATCCTGGTCCAAGAAGCTTTATTTAGTGACAAGAGCTGTCTAGTTGGACTCTTGTCTCCCCCAGTTTTTGGCGACTTCCTTCCTTCCTTGCTTCCTTCCTTCCTTCCATTCTATCTTTCTTTTTTTTCTGAGACATGGTTTCTTTGTGTAGCCCTGGCTGTCCTGGAACTAACTCTGTAGACCAGGCTGGCCTCAAACTCACAGAGATCTGTCTGATTCTGCCTCCCAAGTGCTGGGAATAAAGGCATAAGCCACCACCACTGCCCAGCTTGGTGGTTTCATTTAGATTGCTTTCACATATGTCTATATTTTAGGAAGTTTCTCCTGTATTAGGTTTCCATAGTACCCCTAAAAATGGATCTTAATTTTAGTTGTGTCTCCCCAGAGATCCTCTCTGCTCTCCCTCTCTTCTCACCTTCTCCACTTATCTTCCTGTTCTAGTGCCCCATCCATCCATAACTCTATTTTATTTCCCTTTCCAAATGAGACTCATCTGTACCCTCTAGTCCCTTATTCTATACCTACCCTCTGTGGTTCTACAGATTGTACCTTGGTTATCACTGATTTAACAGCTAATATCCACATATAAGGGAATATATATCATATTTTCCTTTCTGGGTCTGAGATACCTCACTCAGAATGATTTTTTTTTCTAGTTTCATCCATTTACTTACAAATTTCATATTTTTTCAATGGCTGATACTCTGTTGTGTAAATGTACCACATTTAAAAAAAATACACTCCTCTGAGGAACATCTAGGATGTTTCCAGTTTCTGGCTATTATGAATAGAGCATCTGTGAACATGGTTGAGCATTGTCTTTGTGGTAGGATGAAGCATTCTTTGTGTATATGCCCAAGAGCGATATAGCTGGATCTTGAAATAGATCAACTCCCGTCTTCCCGTGGAACCACTACATTGATTTTCATAGTGGCTGTGCAAGTTTGCACTCCCATCTGGTGGAGTCTTTTAAGTATAAGATCACGTTGCCTGGACATATGGACAATTTGACTTCTTCCTTAATTATTTGTGTTCTTTTCTCTTCTCTTACTATTCTAGCTGACTTTGAGCAGATGCAGTGCTTATTTATTACATTGAGGTGTGTTTTTTTCTGTCTCTAGTTCCTTCAGAGCTTTTTATCATCAAAGCAGTGTTGAACTCTGTCAAAGGCCTTTCTGCATCCATGGGATGGTCATGTGGTAGGCACTTTGTATGTTCTACCTGCCACAGCCTGCGGTAGGGGAAGCAAAGCTTTGTGTGCCACACCGGCCTGTGCCTGGGGATCATAGGAACTTTGCTCATCGAAGCAAGAGCAGTGCTAGGCTGGGCACAGGTCCCACCATTGACTTGTACAGCTCTGTCAAGTGGGCAGCTTTTGCTTCTGGTTTCCATGGAAACACAGAAATCTATCTGTCTTATCTGTAAAAGTGAATTAGAAGCTTCATGTTTCTGGAAAGAAAGTGCCCATTGCATTTTAAGTGAAAGTCTCTAATCATTCAGTTTCAATCACTAGTATTCTTTTTTTTTTTTTTTTTTTTTTTTGTTTTTTTGAGACAGGGTTTCTCTGTGTAGCTTTGCGCCTTTCCTGGAACTCGCTTTGGAGACCAGGCTGGCCTCGAACTCACAGAGATCCGCCTGGCTCTGCCTCCCTAGTGCTGGGATTAAAGGCGTGCGCCACCACCGCCTGGCACTAGTATTCTTGATAAGCACTAATGCTATTGTTTGGTTAATCTTAGCGCATGTGTCCAGGTATGGTAGTCACTGATGTCACTTGACAAAATGCCCAAGAAGGAAATGTTTATTTGGCTCCTGGTCTCGGTGATTTCAGTCTGTTGCTGGGCCCCATTTCTTTGGGCTTTTGGGAGGGTTGAACATCATGGTTGAACCCGGTCGTGGAATAAGGCTTCTCACCTCAGAGCAGCTGGGAAGCAGAGAGAAGAAAGGACCAGAATTACATCATCATTCTTCAATGGAACACCTGAAATGACCTAGATTCCTCCAACTGGGCCCTACCTCCTAATGCCACCCGGGGGTCAAGCCTGACACATGTGTTTTTGGTGGACTTTTAAGATGTAAACCACAACCAGGGCAATAATAATATAAGACTACTCATTTGCAAGGCTAGTGCTGTACTTTAGTAACACAGAGCTTGTCTAACCTGTGCAGGGCCCTGGGTTTGATCAACAACACTGCTATACCCGAACACACTAACTTGTTAGAACTTGTTTTCTGATATTTACTTTGACTGCTTTTGGGTGATAGTGGAGTGTCCTGAAAATTAATTATAAATCATCAGTTTGATATTTTAGTGACATTTCCCTTCAGAAAAACCTGCTATATATATATATATATATATATATATATATATATATATATATATATATATATATATATATGCATAGTGCTAAGATTATTTATAAATGCCATTGGAACATAATGTACTAAATGAATGATGCTAATTAATTCTGTGGTTCCTGATGGATTAGGAATAATGGCAAACAGTAAGCAAAAAGGAGTGAGCTATTCTTTGGCACTCATCTGTCCCAGGCACACTCTTGAAGGAGGCGGAGTTCATCAGCCAGATTATCAGTGTCTTACTCCTTTTCTACTCCACTGCCTGCCTCCGGGAACCCCGTTTCTTATTCTGAGCCAGAGGCTGCCACTGTGGGCATCAGGGTCCCCACTCAGGCCACCTGCCTCTCATTTCTCTGCCCAGCTAGGGGACTGTGGCAGCTGATCTCAGTCAAGAGTCAATGAGAAGTGGGAAGATGGGCTATTTTATCCTATTTAGGATGACTACTATCCTGTTTTATCGGTGGTACTCTGTTTTAGAAAACAGAATAGTTCTCTTCTCTCTTCTTTTTCCCTTTATTTTTTAAAACAATATTTATTGTTTTTATTTGTATGAGTGTTTTGCCTGCATGTATGTGTGTGTGTGCCACATGTGTGCAATGCCCACGGAGGCCCGAAGAAGGTGTCAGATTGCTTGAAACTGTAGTTATAGATAGTTGTGAGCCACCATGTGGGTGTTGGGGATCAAACCTGAGTTCCCGGAAGAGCAGCCAGTGCTCCTAACTGCTGAGCCATCTGTCTTTTTTATTTTTGGAGATAGGATCCCACTATATAACCCCATCTGTCTTGGAGCTTACTATGTAGACCAGGCTTGTTTCAAACTAACAGTGATCCTCCTGCCTCTGCCTCTGACATGCTGGGATTAAAGATATGTTCCATCATACCTGAATCTCTCTCTCTCTCTCTTTTTCCCGACAGAAAACCATTTCAGCCTATGGGATGAAGTGAAGTGAAATACTTCAGACATGAAAGGGGATATAGGCTCCTGAGTTCAGTTCTTCTAAGTCAGACAGACTCTTGTTGTGTTCTTGGATGCTCAGAGGGTTTTTCAGAGTGGAGAACCCAGTGGCAGGAGTGGGTACAGATAGAGTGGGCCCAATGTAAATGGAATTGGTGATTCTCTTGTTAGCTTTGGCTTGAAGATTATTTAAAAATTATTAAGAATTTCAAGAGAATGGGAAACGGCTCTCTTGTATGGAGGACTCCTTGAGGGCTGTTAGGACTTGGACCAGAGTGCATAGTGATGTGATCATGGAGTTACTCTGCCCACAGTAGAGACCTTGGAAGGTGTCTTTACTTTTGGTCAACCGAGAGCCTCACCTTCATGAACCATCTGTGAAGCTCCAAGAAAAATAGTGAATATACTAATGAAGATGTACTGAATTACTAGTCTATAGGCATTTGTTTTGGGTACTTGTTCTGCAGAGATTCATGGGATGTTCACAACTGTCCCCTCTTGTAACAAAGCCCTTACTCACTTGTCTTTGAAGTTCTCAGACCTGTGTTTGGCAGACTCCATTCCCAGTACAAAGCTCCAGGGTCCCATGCTTCCCCGCAGCGGCTACAGACAGGGCTTGAGGTGTGGGTTGAGCTGCTTGCCCACTAAGGCCATTTGGGGCTGGAGTGTCTGAGGAGATGTTGCAATCCTTGGCTGCCACTGTGCTCAGCTGAATGGTAGCTTTTTCTGACGCTGGGCACATTTCAGTTATGCGCTATTCTGTGCATATCATCAGAGCCTCTTCAAGTGTCTTTTCGAGGGCTGGGGATATAGATCAGTCAATGCTTACCTTGCAAGCATGAAGATCTCAGTTTGATCCACAGAACCTATAAAATAAAAGGCAGGGTGTGGTAGCATTTGCTTGTAATTCCAGTGCTGGGGAGGTAGGGATGACTTCCTCATGCACATACACACATGTATCTTAACACACACTGTGAAAACACACACATACACACACACACACACACACACACACACACACACACACACACACACAAACCAAACCCCCCAAATCCCACAAAAGAGTTCTTTGAAGTTTAGATGAGATCCGAGCATGTCTCTCCACTGCCATGATAGCCAGTTGCAAAGGAAGGGATCTGATGTTAGGTAAATGTGTGTCCTTATAGACCATGTGTGCCTTTAACTCCAGCCTTGTGAGTGGTGACAGAGACAGGTGGATCCCTGGGGCTTAGGAAATGAAGGGAAGTATGACAGATGAAGGCACTCTATAGCCTCCTCTGGCCTCTGCAGAGACATGCACACATACACCCAGAGAGAGACATCTTCAGATATCACTCTCATCATTTTAGCCTTGTAATCTCAGACTTTAAAGAAAATATACCTACCCTTGTTTTTAAAGTCTTTGTCTTAATTTAGAACTTTTTCCCCCATTTTTTTATTCAATTCGATTCTAAGTCCCAAACTATCTTCTCTCTTTGTTCATCCTGTGGCCAGAACAATACTCCTAAAAAATACTTGGATTACACTACATAAATGATGATTTAAAAAAAACATGTACTTTGTTGAAGACAATTCCAACTTATTATGTACCATATGCATGTATCAAAATATCACATTACACTCTATACATTTACATGATTAAAATAAGACATGAACATTGGATTTGACAGTTGCAATGGGCTTCAGAGAAGTTGAGAGAAGATCAGAGAGCTGAAATAGCTCCTGTAGAGACTTAAGAGGGAGCAGAGAAGTTGGACCGTAGCTGGGGGAGGAAGTGAACCCAGAGCCCTTTCTTGTCATGGAGAGGCTGGGATGCTTAGGAGTACCTAGTCTGCCTAGTTTGCATTAGCATCCCGGTTTGTGTTTGATTTTGGAGGACGGAGAATCCCTGGAGATGTTTCTGGGCCCTGGTGAAAGATTCCATCACATCGTTACTGAAGGAGCTCAACAGCGATTCTGATCTTCCCTGGCAGGTTGCTATGGCAGCTACAGGGAACTGGAGGCTTAGCTGGTACCAATGGACCTCTGACCAACACTGGTCCATCACCCTGGATCCTGCCCTTAACTATGATACTAAGATGAGGAATTTGCTTGCTTTTTCTGAAGAGGTCACAATGTATTATGGAAACCATATAACAAAGACATCCAGGATGGTCTAGCAGCTTATTATGAACTGGGATAATAGCTAGAACTTACCAGAGTGTTATGCCATGAGCCTAATTCTGCATCACAGCCTTGCAAGGCCAGCACTTTACCTTTGTTCATGTTCACAGAAGAGGAAGTGAGGTTTGGGACAGAACTGGCCCTGAGCACTCAGTAGGGCTGCTATCTCAGCCAACTCTTTTATGGCATCCGTACTGAGTCTGGTGTGTGTCATCCTGTTCTTCGGACGCCATTTTTATATTCAGCCTTTGACCTTTGCATTAGGAACTAGAAGAATCGATGGGAGCGGCTGTGCAGGGCAACCTTTGTGGAGCGGTTTTTGAAAGACTCTTGGATTCCTTTCAGTGAGTTTGCACTCAGACAGCGTTTCCCAAGCATCATTTTGTGGATATGTTTGGCACTTTGAGATTGGAATTGCATCAAAAGATCTGTCCCGTGCCAACAAGTCTGGGAATGGCTGCATGCGTGTTTCTTCTTTCAAAGGTTGGTAATGCCCAGGGGCATCTGAAAAAATCTGAGATATCACATGGAGGGTGTGACTTGGGCTTTTCTAGCAGCAAGTTGTGAAGCAGTGATCCGAGAGCAAGGAGTTCATTTAGGAGACATAAGAAGCAGGGGAATGGGGAGAGGTCACAAGGATGGAGAGACCATCATGAAGTTGCCAGCAATTGCTTTGGGCAAATGCCTCCCACCAGCAGAACTATGGAAGGTCATGTGAACACATGCCACAGAGAACTACATACTGGAAAGAGGAAAGAGCTAGATTGATTGTGAAGGCTGACAGATGCTTTGTGCTTCATGTGCTTATAACCTGTTAAAGGTGGAAAGCAAAGAGCTTTTGGAATCGTAAGAGAATCCTTTGAACAAAAAGGTGCAGCTTAGGACCCCAGAAATTTCAGAAATAAAAGAACACACATTGGCCTCATGTAGAAAGAAGCTTGTTTGATTTGGTCCAACCTGGTGTTTTCAACTCAAAGTTGATGAATTGTACTTGTTCCTTAGCACTCGCAAGTGTGCTTTGTGACTCTAGTTTGGGAAAAGTTGATGTGAATCCCAAAGACAACAAAACTGGTGGTTCAAAAACACTCAGGTCTTCTCATCAGGCCACTGAGAACATTCTAAAACTCCTGCATGTGTCACAGAGATTTTATGAGGCCATCAAGACTGCCTTTTGGTCAGGCAGGCCAGTACTGCACCATTGCTTCCAGGCTGGAGGGGTGGGGTCCTGGGCAGAGGTGCTCCTGGGCTGAGCTGTCTTCTACACTGGCCACTAGGCTGATGTGACAACTGAGTTCTTGCAGTGAGCCTACTGCAGCTAAGGAAGTGACTCTTTAAATTTATTTTAATAGTTTTAAATGGAAATGGAAGTGCAAGGCTATAATAATGATGACCTTTGTGGACAGTGTGACCCTAGAGGCACTACCACCAAGGAAGCTCATGGGAGGTGTGCCTCCCTACTGATGTACTTCATCCCTGTTTGCTCTCAGTGTCTCTCCCTCTTCCAGGGGTTTCCTACCCTTTCCAGCTATGTTCCTGTACCCTGTGACCTTGCCAGCATCCTCCAGTGAATGGCTTTTCTGTGTGCTTAGAGTTCACCTCCCCTGGAAGCCTCTGGATGAATTCACAGCTAAGTACAGCTCTCCAGTCATCTCCCTGAGCTGGTGAAGTTGCACAAGGCACTTCTCTGAGATTAGTTTTCTTAGGAATCCCACAGGGATTTTCCCAGTAAACTTTCCTTGTCAACTCTGTCATCCTGTGAGAACTGTCCCCACTGGGTCAGCACTAGGGAAAGAACCTGTTCCCTTGGTGCCCTATCCCAGCCCTGCCCTGAGGGCTGCACTCCTTGTTATTTTTCTTTTTGGAACCAGTCTACTATTATTCAATCCGCTGCCATAGATCTTTCTTAGGTTGGCACATTTTTAAACAGTATCTTGCCATGGGATATCTTTCTGTATGCTGTGAAAATGTGTTGCTCTGATTGGTTGATAAATAAAGCTGTTTGGCCTATGGCAAGGCAGCTTAGAGGCAGGCAGGAAATCCAGGCAGATAGACAGGAAGAGAAAGGAGAGGCGGGTAGACACCATCCCGCCATCCAGGGAGCAGCATGTAAAGCCGTGGAACATGTGGCGACATATAGATTAATAGAAATGGGCTGAGTTTAAGTGTAAGAACTAGTCAGTAATAAGCCTGAGCTAATGTCTGAGCAGTTATAATTAATATAAGCCTCTATGTGTTTACTTGGGGGATTCGAATGGGAGAGATTTGTCCCAACTGCCCGCCAGGCAGGACACAGGAAAACTTCTGACTACAGTATGTAGATGTAACCAACCATCTTATTAAATAAGAAACACAGAACCAATGCAAAGAAGAAAGCCAAGAGGTCAGAGCTAAGAGCTAAAACCTTACCCTTCCTCCTGTGGTGGTCCTACCTCTCCGAAAGAGAGCTACTTCCTGTGTTAAAGTCTTTATAAAGACTTTCTGTTCTGCCTTCTCGTTGGTTGTAAACCCAACCACATGACTGCCTCGTCACTGCCTGTCTGTACAGACCTCCAAGTCTTCTATGGTTGGTATTGAGATTAAAGGCATGTGTCTCCAATGCTGGCTGTATCCCTGAACACACAGAGATCTACCTAGCTCTGCCTACCAAGTGCTGGGATTAAAGGCATGCGCCACGACCGCCCGGCTTTCCTATGGCTTGCTAATAGCTCTGACCACCGGGCAACCTTATTTATTAACATACAAATAACATTTTAGTACAAAATAAAATATCACCATAACAGTATCTGTTTGTGGTATGATGTGCAAGGTGTATGTGGACATGTAATTGTGAGGTATTCACCAGAGAATACCCCTTGGACATGGGTTCAAGCCAATAGAAAGTGTTTATTAGTTGGTCAGTGACTACACTGGATATTTGGAACCTGAGTGGAGTCT
This sequence comes from Peromyscus eremicus, assembly GCF_949786415.1. Taxonomy (NCBI): domain Eukaryota; kingdom Metazoa; phylum Chordata; class Mammalia; order Rodentia; family Cricetidae; genus Peromyscus; species Peromyscus eremicus. Next base: position 48,601,716 of record NC_081425.1, on the reverse strand, counting down.
GGAGCCTTTCTTAGGGTGGCCTTTAAGCACAAAAAGCACATCTTAGATTGACACACATCAGTTAACCAGAACAGTTAGCTGGAAGCAGAATTACAGAAGCCAAAAAGCAAAGTTGGTACATTTTGAGACTTTCCCAGATCTATGGACTTTGATGGATTAGCTCTTTGTTCTTGTTTTGGCAGGTGTTGCTGCCTATGTGCTGGGTACCAAGGCCTGAAGGGTACTTACATTATAGTGTAAGTTGTGCTAAGATTTGGGGGGCCTGTACAGTGTGTGTGCCTGTGTGGAAATTCAAGGAAGTCTTCCTTGATATCTCTCTACTCATTCTTTAAACCAAGTTTTCTTAGTTGAATCCAGAACTCACCAGTATGGATAGTCTAGCTAACAAGCTTATTCCTGGGTCTCTCCACCTCCACCTTCTGAATGCTAGAACCATAGGCAGGCTGCCACATCCAGCTGGGATTAATGTGGGTTCTGGGGACCCGAACCCCAGTCTTCACACTTGTATGACAACTGCTTCAGGCAGTGGACCATCTCTCCAGCCTTTTGTTATACTTCTTATTTTTTTTTTTAATGCTGGTTATTAAACCCTAGGCTTTATGCAGGCGAGGCAAGTACTCTACCACTGATTTATACCCCAGCCCCAGTTCTTAATTTTTTGTTTTTGTTTTTTGTTTTTCCAGACAGGGTTTCTTTTCTTTTCTTTTTTATTTTCATTTTTCTTTATTAAGAAATTTTCTACTCACTCTATATACCACCCACAGATCCCATCTCCTCCCTCCTCCCACCCCTAGCCCTCCCTCCCAAGCCACCCTACATCCCCACATCCCCCAAATCAAGGTCTCCCATGGGGAGTCAGCAGAGCCTGGCACACTGAACCTAGGCAGGTCCAAGCCCCTCCCCACTGCACCAAGGCTGCATAAGGTGTCACACTGCAGTGGTAATGCCTGTGCTACCACCACCCATTCACCATGTCCGAGCCAGGGGCTGTGGATCAAAAAACAGAGACAAGAGACAGCGGGTCATTTGCCTCAGCAGAATGCCGAATGCAGTTTACTGAAAGAGGGAGGAAACCTTAAATACAGGCTTATAGCACAGTGGGAGAACCCGGGAGGGCAGAAGTTTGCTACAGATGTTCTACATTCTTGCATCTAAGCTGTTTACGCCCAATGTGCAGGATACACAAACAAGGAACCTCTGGTGAGCGTTCAAGAGGAAGGAAACCAGCAGGGAATCAGCATAGGGAGGACATCTGGTCAAGGTCAGCAAGCAAGGCAACAGCTACCCAAAATGGGGGGCCAGGGCCCTACATCACACTACTGGCACTGGACTCCCAAAAGCTTGCCCATGCACCAGGGATGGATCCCGATCCCCTTGTCTGAGTGCCCCCCAAACAGTTTGAGCCAAACAACCGTCTTCCGCATCCAGAGGGCCTAGTCCAGTCCCATGGGGGCTCCATAGCCACTAGTCTGCAGTTCATGGGCTTCTACCAGTGTGGCCGGTCATCTCTGCATGCCAGACAGGGTTTCTATGTGTAGCCCTGACTGTAGTTCTTAATTCTTTATGTTCCCCATGACCCATCTGTCCTGTGGTGGCATGAACGGGAAAGAGCTACCCTCCTCCCCCTACCCATCACCACCTGGGGCAGGTGGGAGAGCTGTCCCTGACCCTCACCAGCTGCAACACTTGGGAGGGCAGGCCCTGCATCTTGACAGAGGAGCACAATACAGCCAACCCTGTTAGTGCAGGTATGGTTGAGCCAGCCCTGAAGATGTGAGCATGGGAGAGCTGCTCCATTTCTCATCTGTCTTGTGGTGGCATGAGGGGGCAGAAGCCCCCTCCCCCAACACCTGGGGCAGTTGGCAGAGCTGGTCCTGTGGTCATTAAGAGTCAGAGTGCTATCTCTGGCCCCCACCAGCGGCAACACTCAGGAGAACAGGCCCTGCACTCCACCAGGGCAGCACAACAGAGCCAGCCCTCTTAGTGGAGGTGTGGGTGAGCCAACCCTGAAATTGTGACCATGAGAGAGCTGTCCCCATTTCCCATCTGGCAACCAACCCTACAGCTGCCCAGGCCCAGACCCAGGCTTATGACTTGGCCCGCCCCAACATTCACCCCATGTATGATCTGTTGGAGCATGTGTAGGGACCTGACCCGCAGACCCAAAGCTGCAGGATCTCCACAACACAGGGTGCCAGAGGGAGGACCAGAGAGTCCTAGTCAAGGCCCAGCGATGAACATGTAGTGGAGACCAGGAGCCTCAAACCGAATCAATGACTTTGCAATAGCACTTACAAATAGAGATATATCGACAAAGGGGTATACAGTGTGACTTGTTGGGTCGAATTGCACCTTCTATGATGAGATTTTTAATTCCTTCCCTTTTTAAATTTTTTTCTCTTTTAATTTCTTCATTTTTTTTCTCTCAAATTTTGTTTCATTGGAGGGGTGCAGGGGCAGAGGGTGGATGCAAAGGGGCGAGGAATGAATGGGATCAAGATACATGATGTGAAAAACACATAGAGGCCAGGCAGTGGTGGTGCATGCTTTTAATCCCAGCACTTGGGAGGCAGAATCAGGCAGATCTCTGTGAGTTCGAGGCCAGCCTGGTCTACAGAGTGAGCTCCAGGACAGGCACCAACACTATACAGAGAAACCCTGTCTCAAAAAATCAATAAAAAAAAAGAAAAGAAAAAAAAGGAAAGAAAAACACATAGAATAAATAAATTTTATTTAAAAAAAACCAAAAAACAGCACATAGCTATGTAGGTGCTGTTTAGTAGATGGGTCTTAGCTGATCTGACCTTCATTTGGGAACAGATAAGATTGATAATCTGTCATTTAGAGAGTATAGGCTCCCAAGAGACAATTTATAAAAGGTCTAAACTTAGAGTTAAAATATAAGCTACATTCAAAAAATCAATATCTGGTCATATCTTGTGAGAACATTTAAGTACTTGCAGCTTCCTAACTTATCTGTTGGAGAATGGAGGAAGGCCACTGCTCATTGCTTCAAACTAGGAAAGAAAATCTGCAACCAGATGATAGGAATATAAACAAGATAATAGGCATAGAGAAGGAGGCAGTGACTTCACCTCAGGAAGGGTGAGCAGGGGTGATCCAGGAGGGTTGGCGGGAGACTCTTCTGCTTAAAGAAGAGGGAGCCCCAGTTATATAGTGTTCGAAGTATTTCAAGAGCAGACGTTCTCCAGCCAAGAGAGTGAGAGGGTTTACTGTAGAATTTTCCTGGTGGCTGTCTACCTCTTGGTGTTATGAACTTTTCCCTCATAATTTTATAAAAATAATTTGTGCATTAACCTTGGAATTGGCCAGTAGGAATGAGTGCGCCTCATTTCTATAAGGGATTTCTACTCAGATAGAATCTTCCTTATCTGCTTCCTCCTGCCAGGGCACGACCATCACAATTTAGAGCTGTCACTTGTCTGGCCAGGTCCTCTTGGCTCTGTGCTTTCCATTGATGTTAGATTTAACCTTTGAAAAAACTCTACTAGACAGGTGGATAAATTGAGGTTAAGAAAGGTTAGGTAATTTTCCCAAGGCCACATAGCTAGAGCAGAGCTGGGTTCTGAACTCAAGCTTGAATGATTCTTCAAATCCCAGATGCCATCCATCCTCCATCTCTAACATTGTTCTAAAAAAACCAAAAAACCAAAAAAAAAAAAAACCGAAAACAAACAAACAAACAAATCCCACCCCCCCCCCCAACATTTTGAAGTTCACTGTTTCTTTCAGAAACTACCAGAACTGACTTCAGCAAAATAATAGAGAAGGCTTTCAGGAACAGATAAGGAGAGCAGGGGTAGAGGCAGTGTGGTGAGAAAAGCCCTTCAGAGAGCTGGAAGGTTGTCTTAATCAGTGTTCTATTGCTGTGAAGAGACACTGTAACCATGGTAACTCTTTTTTTAATTAACCAATTAATCAATTAATTTCTTCCCAGTCCAATCACAGATTCCTCCTCCTCTTTCCCACTCCCTCCTCCCAACCTCCTCCCCATCCACTCCCTCTCTCTCCCCTTTCCCCAGAAAAGTGCAGTCCTTCCATGTACATCAGCCAGCCATGGCACACCAAGTCAGCAAGACTAGGCACCTTCCTCCCCAACCAAGTTTGGATGAGGCAATCCAGTAGGAGGAAAGGGTCCCAAAAGCAGGTAACAGAGTCAGAGATAGGCCCTGCTCTCTCTGTTAGGAGCCCCACAAGAAGACCAAGCTACACAACTGTAACATACGTGCAGAGGGCCTAGGTCAATCCCAAGGAAGCTCTCTGGTTGGCAGTTCAGTCTCTGTGAGACCCTATGAGCCCAAGTTAGTTGACTGGTTTTTTTTGGTGCTGTTCTTGGTCCCTCTGGCTCCCACAATCCTTCCTCCTCCTCTTCCACAGGATTTCCTGAGGTCTGCCTAATGTTTGACTGTGGGCCTCCGCATCTATTTACATTTGTTGCTAGGTGAAGCCTCTCTGATGACAATTGGCCTAGGCAATGATCTATGAGTATAGTGAAATATCATTAGGAATCACTTCATTAACTTTTCCCCCCTTTATTTGCCAGCCATGTTTGTTTCTATTCTAGGTCTCTGGGCTGTTGAGCCTCTGGGTCCTGGCCCACTAGGCTGTATCAGGGGTGGATTCCCTCTCACAGTATGGATCTTAAGCTAGACCAGCCATTGGTTGGCCACTCGCACAATATCTGTGCCACCTTTGTCCCAGCATATCTTGTAGGCAGGGCAAATTGTAGATCAGTAGTTATGTGGCTGGGCATAGTAAACTGTGTAAAGGAAAACATTTAATTGAGGCTTGCTTATAGTTTTAGAGGTTTAGTCCATTATCCTCACGGTGGGAAGCTTGATAGCACTTGGGCAGACATGGTGCTGGAGAAGTCTACACCTGGATTTGCAGAAAGCAGGAAGGAAAAGAGAGACATTAGGCCTGGCTTGGGCTTCTGAAAGCTTCAAAACCCATCCCCAATGACACACTTCCTCCAACAAGGCCATACTCCCTAATCCCTTCCAAGTAGTGCCATTCCCTAATGACTAAGCATTCAAATCTGTGAGCCTATGGGGGTGGAGCATTCTTACTCAAACCACTACAAAGGGTGAGGAGTACTGAGGAACCACTGAAAGGTTCAACTTAATCTCTAGCCCATGGGGCTACTGGGACATCTTTAAAAGATGACTCCTACTGGGAGGTCTTCTAGTCATTGAGGGTATGCCATTGAAAGGACTATTGGAAGCCAAGATCTGTCCTCATTTCTTCTGTTCCTTAGCTACAAGGGGAACAACTTTTCTCAAGCCCATATGTCTCATCACGGCCTTCTACCTCACTACAAACAGATTCAAAGCCATGAGATGAACTAGCTAGTAATGGAGGCCTCTGAAATAGTGAGTCTAAGCAAACTTTTCTTCTTTATAAGTTGATTACCTCAGGAACTTTGTAATAATATCAGAAATCTGAGTAATACAGGAATAAAGATAAATGTGCCAGGCCCTCCCAAGGCTTAAAGACTTTCTCAAGCTAAAAGCAGAACTCCCCTGAAGAGAGAAATAGTCAGGGGGGTGATGAGGAGGATCTCCAAAATGTAGGGAAGTGTGGCATATGAGAGATGAGAAGAAGACAGGTAGCTACTGTCCTTGAGAGCTGAGGAGAGTTCTTGGATATGGAAAAGGGTACTGTGTTAGTTGCTTTATATGTTCTTGGGTCAAAATAACTGACAAACACAGTTTAAGGAAGGAAGGAAGGTTTATTTTGACTCACAGTTTCAGGGGCAGCATGGCCACACTGTATCTACAGGCAGGCAGGAAGCAGAGAGTGATGAACACTGGTGCTCAGCTCCTTTTCTCCTTTTGATTCAGTCTAGGATCCCAGCCCATGGAATGGTACCAGCCACATGTAGGGTCAGTCTTCACTTCTTCATTTGCCCAGTCTAGAAACTCCCTCACAGACATGCCTAGAACTTTGTTTCCATGTGGTTCTAAGTTCCTTCAAGTTTATAATCAAGATTAATTCATAGGCCCAATTCTTAAACCTATAACCAACTTGTAGCCAACTTGTACTGAACTGGGATTGTATACTGGGCTGGTAGAGGGCTTAGTTTCAATGTATAATGAAGAACAAATATCCTTAGGACTCACTGGTTCACTTCTTTCACGTGTAGGACCATAGCACGATAAAAAGCTAAGGGGTCAGGAACCATCCTAATTAATCAAGTTCCCCTCCTTGGGGAATCTCTGTATACTCTAGTACCACTGGATACTAGGAGCACTTGGGAGACGAGTCCACTTAAGAATAGCTACTCCTATGACAGAGCTGCAATTTTCTAAAGAAACAGGAGTTTGGGCCTGCAGGGTGTTTTATGTGTTAGTGAGAGACTCATCTGGAGTAGTCATAAGAAATGGAAGGGCTGCTGAGGCCTGTGTCATGGCTTCCCTTAGGAGGGAAGTGAGCAACAGCCTTGTTTATTCTCAGAAATCCCTTCATGGTGGAATAGTTTATAAGCCTTGTTAAGTTTATAGGTTTATAAGCTCAGTTTATGAGCCTTAATTCCTTAGCTGCCTAGAAAATCTCCCATGTCTACAAATTAGATAAAGAATTAGTTGGCTCTACTGAAGAAGCCATGGCACTGAATACTGATAGTAAGGAAAATACTCATAACCAACATCACCAGGGATGTTAGGAGCATTGGTCTTCGGAACACTCATTGCAATATCATCTATTGACTATTGGTTCTTTCCACATGTTGACCCCACTTCTTTGTGCACTACCTTGATCGTTGGGTGCACAACTAAGCATAGAGAGACTAAATGTGGCTAATGATCGAAGCTAGTACTTGAATGATGTTGACTGCACACCAGAACCCACACTTGTGATCATGACAGTATTGCAATGGGTTCCATAGACTGTCTGTCCTCTATTGCTAACCCTTTGAAGCAAACCAGGCCCTGACTTGCTTCAGGTATCAGCCTTACTCCGTGTAGTTCCAAGATCAAGGAGAATCAACTGCATCCCTAGCTTTGGGTGGATCCCAGTCCCCTTAATCCAATAAGCAAGTAGCATTTCTGCAGTCATAGTACCAGGTCTAGATGGAGGCATGGGACTACAAGAGTCAACTGGGAGAAAGATCGTCTCTACTGTTGGACAGAAACAAGATGGTAAGCGGTCCTGGCTAGATGAGGAAAGGTGACCTGGGGATGTAATTTATGAATAGAATTCAAAGCAGAGTCAATATGGTAGTCGCGCTGGAGCCCATCCCCCTATGCCTGCACACCGTTGACTGACTCTTCCATCCATTATCTCACAAGCGTCCTCATTTATTTAAGCCACTCAAAACAGAGTCCCTGTCATATGAAGTTTAACATTCTCTAGCTTGTAAAATATGATACCTGGTATCTTTTAGGGACATTTATGGTCTCATTTACACAAATAACTTTCTGGTTTCCTTTAACATTTAATCAGTTTTTAGCATCTTAAAATGCCTTAACCATAGACACTGGGTCCTTTAGTGGTCCTGGACTCAGCTATGTTCTTAGTTTTCTCATCTCTTAAATGGTTTCTAGCTTTTCTTACACCAACTCAGTAAGAGGCATTAATCATTTAATTAATACTTTCTCAGTGTTGTAAAGTGAAAGATGAAACAAAAAAACAACAAAAACCCCAAACCCCAAATTCAAAACCAAACATTCACTCAAAAAACCCCATCTTTTCTACAGAATGCTGCTAGGTCTTGTGCAGAGCAAACACACTACCCCAAGGAAATCCCGTTTTCTTAACATCAGGCAAATGAAAGTTACATGTTTCTAAGCTTGTGAAGGGCTGATGGTGAGAAGGCAGTGGGCACTTAAAATACTCACGTAGGGGCTCAGATGAGGCAGAGGTGACGGGAGAAGAGGTGGGACTCAGAAAACTCAGCTCCCAGGCCAAATTCCTCTGTTGCTCTTCAGAACTAAAGGTTGAATAGAGGCTATTTGTGACCTATATTTATGGAATGAAATCTGGCTGCGATTGTGAGCACGGACTGAGAAGCAACTTAGGAATAAGCTGCAAAGAAATGATGTATGCTGGGAGGGCCTGAGACCCGGAACTAGTGCCCTGAGATGGTGGGACCAGGATTTAAGGAAGATGCAGAAGGCTGAGGAAATAAGGATATTAGGGACACTAGTCACCAGATTGTATATGATCTAGTGTCTTAGTTAGAGTTTCTATTGCTGTGATAAAATACCATGGCCAAAAGCAACTTGGGGAGGAAAGGGCTTATTTCATCTTTTTCTTCAGCCCATCACAGAGAGAAGTCAGGGCAGGAACTCAATCCGGACAGGAACCTGGAGGTAGGAACTGCAGGAGAAGCCATAGAGGAATGCGGCTTACTGGCTCCTTCTCCCAATGGCTTGCTCAGCTTGCTTTCTTCTACCATTCTGGGTCACCTGCTTAGGGTTGGTACCACCCAGAGTAGGTAGGACCCTTCCATATCACTCATTTACCAAGAAATTACCCTACAGACATGCCTGCAGGCTGATCTTATGGAGGCATTTTCTCAGTTAAGATCTCTTCTTTCTAGATATGTCTAGGTTTGTGTCAAGTTGACAAAAACCAGCCAGCATTCCTACCATCCATGCCAGTAGAGACAGAGCATTCTCACTGTCATACATGGATGGGAGGGGATGTGAAAGTTTTAGTGATGCCTAATGAATGGTACTGCATTGGACCTGCTCTGGAGCTTTTTTTTTTTTTTTTTTTTTTTTTTTTTTCTTAACAGAAATAAAAACACTGTCATCTTTATGCATGGTGATATCACCATAAAAGTTAACTCTGGAGCAACTAATTTCTTAAGAACATAAGAAGGGAAAGGGATGGGGGATGAGAACATAGTGGAATGGGAGGTTCAAGCTGTAACAGGGACAGAGTGGGAGAGTAAGGGAAGAGATACCATGATAAATGAAGACATCCTGGGAATAAGGAGAAACAGAGTGCTAGGGAAGTTCCCAGGAATCCACAAGGATGACCCCACCTTAGACTACTAGCAATAGATAAGAGGGTGCCGGAACTGGCTTACTCTGGTGATCAGATGGCTGAATACCCTAACTGTCATCATAGAGCCCTCATCCTGTGACTGATGGAAACAGATGTAGAGATTCACGGCTGGGCGCCAGGCCCAGCTCCAGGACTCCAATTGATGAGAGAGAGGAGGGATTCTATGAGCAAGGGACATCGAGATCATGATGGGAAAATGTACAGAGAGACCCCCCCCCCCCAAACTGGTGGAAATGCATGAACTGTGGACCAATAGCTGAGTAGCCCTCATGGTACTGGACTAGGCTCTCTGGATAGGTGAGACAGTTGTTTAGCTTGACCTGATTAGGGGGCCCCCAGGCAGTATGATTGGGACCCATCCCTGGTACATGAGCCGGCTTTTTGGAGCCCAGTGCCTAAGATGTGACACCGTGCTCAGCCTTGGTGCAGGGAGGAGGGGCTTGGACCTGCCTCAACTGAATGTACCAGGCTCTGCTGACTCCCCATGGGAGACCTTGCTTTGGAGGAGGTGGGAATGGGGGATGGGTTGCGGGGAAAGGCTAGGGGGCGGGCAGAGGGAGGAGAGGGGAATCTGTGGTTGATATGTAAAATAAATAGAAAATCTCAATAATAATAAAAAAATAAAAACAAGAAAATACGAAGAGCTGGCTTGTCTGGACATGATTGTGCTAATTATATTTCTAATGTGGAGTATAGGCAATGTCTTTGGTCGTTTTATCTCTACATGAGCCTTTATGAACCTTTTCTTTGCCATTCTACAAAGCTGGAACCTTACTCTATTTCTGTTTTGTCAGAAAAGACTAGAAAGTGGGCCAAATAATTATGGTGGCTGTTTCTTTAAGAAGGAAACATGCTTAAAACAGGAGGCAAGATGAGGTATAAGGAGGACGCTGGGTTTTCTGCTCCAGCTTGCTGCCTGACTTCTCACATGACGACTGCATTAAAGCCTTAGTTTCTACTCAGGACTCTGCTCCTAGATGCCCAGTGGACACCACTCACCAAACTTATCACAAAAGCAAGAAAAACAGATGTTTGAAACATTGTTTTAAACAAAGGTTCTCTTATAGTATAGTCTTGCATGTTGGAGGAGAGGCCAAGAGGTTTTGACACTAGATCTGTGCAGAGTGAATTTTCTACATTCATTGAGTAGACCAAGGACAGGCCTGAGGACGCAGATGCCATTTCTTTAAGGGACCAAGAGTCCTGCTTCTCAGCCATAGAGAAAAGATCCAGACAACAAAAGCCAAAGACAAAGTCTGCCCTCATTCCTTGCACAAAACAAGGGAGGAAGATAGATGGATGGGCAGCTGTTCTCGGTGGGGACAAGGAACAGATGGAGGCTAGATCTGTTTACATCAAATGTTATTGCACATGTTTTAAAATAAGCATTAACTGTAATCTATGATCTGAACGGCTGATGAGTGTGGAAAGTTGGCAAGTTAGAATTGCTATTTTCACTTTGAATATATATACGTTACCATCATGAGAACATACTTTTTAGGTACTAAAATCTCGCCATTGAGAGTAGTCATTTGCTACAGTATGTTTCTTCCTGGAGCTTCTTTTAGCAGAAACCTCAAGGATCTTCAAGGGTTTCTGGGAACTAGAGATCTAAATTTCAGAAGGAAAATGTAAGAAAATAAAACCAGATATAAAAGAGTAACTAATACACAAAACCAAACCTCAGAATCAGAAACAGTTTGGAGTAAACCTAAGTCATGGCAATAATACTTAAATTTATTCTTCAAAAAAATTCATGCGTAAATATACAATGTATTTTGATTGTATTTACCCTCACCTTCTGTAGCTTGAGTTTTCCTGCCTGGCCCACAGTCAGGACAAATCTCTTTCACCTGCCAGTCCCACAGCCGCTCAGACCCAACCAAGTAAACACAGAGACTTATAGTGGTTACAAACTGTATGGCCATGGCAGGCTTCTTGTTAACTGTTCTTACAGCTTAAATTAATCCATTTCTATTAATCTATACCTTGCCACATGGCTCGTGACTTACCAGCATCTTCACATGCTGTTTGTCATGGTGGTGGCTGGCAGTGTCTCTCTGACTCAGTCTTCCACTTCCCAGCTTTATTCTCCTCCTTGTCCCGTCCATACTTCCTGCCTAGCCAATGGCCAATCAGTGTTTTATTTACTAACCAATCAGAGCAACACATTTGCCATACAGAACATCCCACAGCAACCTTCTCTCTCCAATTCTCCCTGGATTCCACATTTACTTTTACTTCCATCTTCATGTTAATGAAACATACAAACCACTGAGTTCAATTAGTTCTCGTAGGTGCATGGATGGGTGTGGGGCCATTCAGTGGAGCAGGGACAGTCTATCAGTGGCTACATCCCCAAAGAAAAATGAGTCTCCTCCCATATCAGTCATCAAGTGCCAACAGCTCCTCAGTTAGGGGTGGGGTTTTGGACTTCTTCCCATCCATGCTGGAATTTTGACGGGCTTGATCTTTGATAGGTAACCATAGCAGTTCGTGTATACAATGGCTATGCCATGTATTGAACATGAAAACCTACGATTTCACAGCTCAAGAAAAAAAAAAGTAACCAGAGGGTAATAGTGGAATGTGACAGGACAGGACATGAATTATTGAATGAAAGTCTTAGTGCCAGGCTGGAATACGAAACCTCCCTGCAACTATTGGTCAGGGAGGCATCAGAGGCATCTCAAATAGTAGACCATTGGTGATGCTCTTGGTTGCCCACCATAACTAGATGGCCATTTTAATATTATAATGAGAAGTGGAGTCCAGGTGACTTCAGAGTCCTCATTGTCTTGTTTTAAGACTCCTTTAAAAGTGATGGGTTGTGGAGAGATGCAGGTTAGAGTAATTAAATTGCAACTTAACAAATGTAAACTTTGGTCAGCTTGAGAGTTTTGTGTTTAATGAAACTGTGAATAGCAAAGTGAGGTGATACAGCGCAGATCTGTGTTTACCAGACTCCCTCACAGACAGGAAGACTTTGTACAGTAAATGATGTCATAGGTAGTATAGTGATGTTTTTATTTCCCTCACATAATAATGTTTGTGTTTCCGTAATCTGTGGTTGAATATGCATGAGGATTAGTGAGCTCTGTGAAATGAGTATTTCCCCGAGCACATAGGGTGGACTTAATCACAGAGGAGGAAACAGTGTTTGAAGGTAGGCGTTTTGGAGAGAAATGAAAGTGCCTCGGGGATCCTCTTCCACTCCATGGATCTTCCTATCTGGCAACTTCAGGAACTTTCCCAGGCTTTTTGGTTTGTGAGACCATCTTACTTATATCATTCAAGTCAGATCCAAACAGGAAATTGTATCCCTGAAGTGTGGTCATGAGCCTCCTTCCTTTGTGCTACAGTAAGCATCCGTTTTGTACCAACTTGTGAAGCCAAGTTGAAGATATGGAAAAGAGCCCCAGGACTCTATTGTCTGTTTGTATTGTTCCACATGGGCCAAGTGCCTCAGAAACATCCTTGTCATCTAGTCAGTGACTTACCTGAGTTGGGCTGGAGGGCAACTGTTCATCTCCCACGGAAACCGCAGAGTTCACCTTAAGAAGAGCAAAGCTGGAGGATCATCACAGGTTGAGAGGCTGTTACATTGTGTTACGTTGCTGGCTTTTCTTTTTGATCTCTTGCAGGGCCTGTATCCCGCAGCTTTCAGTCCAGTCTTAGCTCCGAGTGGGACTGTTCCTAGGTTATTATTAGTTCAGAAAGGAAGGAGATGTTTTGTCAATTCAGCCCGTTCAGGGATGGCTGAGGAATGCCTGGACGCTGTTGGAGAAACAGTCTGTTGCATTGTTGAAAGGATAAAGGCTCTTCCCTTTGGCAGGACCCTCGAGCTGAGAAACACTTGTGCAGCCAGAAAGACAGTCTTCTAGCTTAAAAGGAATGTACCAATGGAGAACTGGCTTTGTGATGCAAATTTGGTGCCAGTGAGTAAGCCGCTTTGAAGAACAGACAGGGAGAAGAATGGTGTTGGCAGAGCTGGGAGACCTGCAGGATGTTCTGAGCAGATGCGGAAATGCTTATCTTGGCCTTGAAGGTTGCTTTTCTCTCATAGAACACGGTGTCTTTGTCACGGAAGTTTAGAGATTTCAGTTCTTTAAAAATTTAACTTCCTTTGAATAAGCCCTCAGGAGAGAGGTCAGTATAATGCCTAAGTTTGAGTTTAACTTTATTGTTCATTATCTGTGTGACCTTGAATGGGTTATTCCAGTAAGCCCGTTTTCCTATCTATACAGAGGGGGAAGATAATAGACTCTATCTTGTAATGTTGTTTGGGGGACTAAATGAAAAACAGCACAGTGCCTGGCCTGGTGGAGCGGCTCGAGGGATGCTGGATTTGAATTTTTCCATCAGCAAAATATCTGACAACTAATATTTTGTAACCATTCCAGGGCCTAGCTTTTTAGCTTTCTTTCGTGTTTTGTTCCATTCCACTCCTCATTAGTACTGTCCACCAGGAACATTCCACACTCTTGTAATTGAGAGGAGTCGGTTTGTCCTTGCAGTGAGGGGAAAAAAACCCCCACATACACCAAGAGGCTCATGGGAAAGAATATTTATAGGACTTGGACTCTGGCTACAGGTAGGGTTGAATGGAGCCTGGATTTATTCTAGATTTGGTGCTGTTAGAAGGGTTAAAAAGTTACGGTTAGGGTGTTTCAGGAACTCACCTGTTGAAGGATAAAACTGCAATAAGAGAATAAAGCCGTGACAGTAAAAAGGCACAGGCCTCATTTTGGTCAAGAGATGGGGTATTTGGCATTTTGTGGGTAGAACAGTGACCTTGTCTTTGTCTGTGCTTAGATAAAACTATGAAACGGCTCTGCCCTATTTATCTTATTTTCAGACTAGCCCTGTCAGAGTCTCGTATTCTGAGATGGTATATGTCTGATGGGAGATTCTTAGGTCAGCTGCAGTCAAGGGTTCCTCTTTCTCAGCTGGTAGATCTAGAAAATTTGGGAACACTACAGTAATTTAAGTGAGCCTCATCTCCTTTTCCCTGAGTTGAATGGACTCCTGACCACGTTGTTAGGAATAGTTTATCATTTCTCTTGTTCATTCCTCCAAACTTTTTTTTTTTTTGTTTTGTTTTGTTTTGTTTTGTTTTGTTTTTCGAGATAGGGTTTCTCCATGTAATTTTGGTTCCTGTCCTGGATCTCGCTCTGTAGACCAGGCTGGCCTTGAACTCACAGATACTCTTGGCTCTGCCTCCCGAGTACTGGGATTAAGGGCATGTGCTACTGCCGCCTGGCTCCCCCAAACTTTCGTGCAGTGTTTTATTAGATGTTATTTTGTATGGAACCCTGACCATTGAACAAGCATTGCACTGTGTATGCTCGCTGTGGTTGGGTCTGGAATGTTCAACAAAGGTCCATGTTTAAGGCTTGGCTCCCATCTTGGTCCTATGAGGAGGTGATGGAAACTTCCCATGAGAAGGTGGGCCTCATGGGAAGTTTTAGGAAACTGGTGAATTCTCAAGGGAATTGTGGTGCTCGTTAGCCCCTTCTTTTGTTTGTTGGTTACTAGAAGGTGAACTGTTGGAATAAACCTGAACAAATTCTGTCGGACCCAGACCAAGGAACTTTCTGTTCCCCTAAGGCTTGCTGAAATCCCCTGCCTGTGTTGACACTCCAGGCCCTCCCCCATCACTGGCATTGCCTAACTCCATCAGCCACTATCACCTGCATCCCGATTGTAGTTTCTAAAAATAAAATGGCCTTGTGTGGACAGATAACTCCAGGAAGAAGAGATTGCATATAACTCCTGGAGCTGCATTTAACGTCCCATTCTCCAGACCCCTAAACAAACTCCAAGTACTCCCTTCCCTTTTGGCAGACACCCCTTTCCCACTGTGTCTGTCCTTCCCTGTTTTGGAATAAACGATCTGCTATCTCTCTATTTGGCCTCAGAACTCTAACATGAACAACTGTCTCTACACCACACTTCCACCGTAATGTGTGTCTCACCATGGCCATCAAAAAGCAGTCTACTGACTGTAGTGACTGGGACCTAAAAGCATGAGCCATGATGACCTTTGAAAAGTTCATCGCCTCAGATTCTTGCTACTACACAGTTCTAGAGGCTTTTTAATTCCCACCAAGGAAAAACCTAGTATTTTCAGCTTTTGATAAAGTTCTCGGTAGAAATAAGCTAGAAGGTTATAGAAAAGAATGACAGAGAGTGGGCTATTATTCAAAATGAAGACAACCAATACAGCAAGGCCTTTGCAGACTGATTGAGCTAGAATCTAGATTTTTTTTTTTTTGTGCTATACTGTCAATGAAAAAAAAAAAAAAAAACACTCTCACTTCAAAAAGAACGAGAGCTCGTTTATTCTGGAGCCAAATTTGAGTGAGCCTGGCTTGGGAACATATATTTAGGTCTCCTCAAATATAATGTTCCAATGTGGAAGCAGTTTCACGAAGTTTTTATAGTAGTAGGACAAAGAAAGTTATAAATTAAGGCAATTTAAAATACATGGCAGTGACGGACAGCAGGGGCAAGACTCTCAGCTATAGGCCTCAGTCTCTATCTGATGTGCTCTTAGCTCTTTAGTTGGTGAGAATTGAGATCTGTTAATACATTGCAAATGGCTTTAACTGTTTATCAGAATATTAGATCTGACACAGAGGTGGGCCAGGAGTGGCTCTTCAGAGGGCTTAAGGATAGCTTGAGAGAAATTGTAATTAGATTATTAGGATCCACAACATTCCACATAGCCATTGGGTTCTGTCAGTTGATCAGTCTGTGTAGGCAGCTTCTTTCTGGGGTTCTTGTCTACAACACACTGTGCCCCAAAACCAAGCCAAGCTTTTGAATGATATGAATTGGGTTGTATTATGATACATTCACATACACAAACACACACAGACACAGAACATATGCACACACACACACACACACACACACACACACACACACACACACACACAACTATCCATGCTCCTAGGCTGACTTAATAAGTATAAAAGAGAAGAATTTGTTGTCATGTAAAAATATTCTAAATACTTAGTAATTCCTAAGTCAGGCAGGGAAGAATAAGAAGGCATGATGAATCTTCAGAAAATTTGCATTTGTAGATGTGGGGTTTGCAGTATGTTCATTTATTTCAAAATTGTAGCATGAAAAGTAAATCTAGAAGATATTTTGAAGAAAAAACTTTAAGCTATTGTAATTGTTTATATTGAAACATGTTATCAAATTTATTGTTTTTTCTTCCTTCTTAAAAAAAACTTGGATCAAACTTTTCAATTCTGTCTCTTTATTTTTCTTTGAATATTTGTCACTTAAAATGAAATATAGTTTTATTTCTTTTCTTTGGAATGATGTAACTTGCTCCTTAAAATCTTCTTCATTTTCTTTTGATTTTCGTTGGAATCATTTTTGTACCAAATAATTTCTCAGGAAGCCCAGTATGAACACCAATGAGCTATTTCTTAATTTGATTAATCAAAGATAAAGCCTTAAAAACTAGTCTAGCCGGGCGGTGGTGGCGCACGCCTGTAATCCCAGCACTCGGGAGGCAGAGCCAGGCGGATCTCTGTGAGTTCGAGGCCAGCCTGGGCTACCAAGTGAGTCCCAGGAGAGGCGCAAAGCTAGACAGAGAAACCCTGTCTCGAAAAACCAAAAAAAAAAAAAAAAAAAAAAAAAAAAAAAAACTAGTCTAATCCTTCTTTATCAGCAAAGGTTTGCCCCTGAGAGACCTGGCATGGTAGCGTACACCTTTAATACCAGCACTAAGGAGGCAGAGGTAGTTGGATCTCTGAGTTTATTCAAGGACAGTCTGCTATACATAGCAAGTTCTAGGCCAGTCAGGAATATGTAATGAGAGCCTGTCTCAAACAATAATAATAATAATAACAATAATAGTAATAATAAATAGTCACTGAGAATGGTGAATACTCAATTGTTAATGGCTGTTTTATGTGTAAATTAAGAAGTTTATTTGCTTTATGTTTAATACTTTTTATGTTTTGAAATTATGATTATATTATTCTCCTCATAAACCTTCTTTCTCTTTCAAATTCATGGCCTTTTAAATTATAATTGTTGTTATACACACATACACACACACACACACACACACACACACACACACACACAAACTTGTTCTTTCATATTACCAACATAAGTTCAGCAAAATAAGTGTTATTTTATATATATATTTTATATATTACTAAATACACATATATTACTATATACTTATTTAGTACATATAATAATGTCATATAATACATATATTATAATGTTATTTAATACATATTATATAATATCATATATTACTTATAATATATTACTAAATACATATATATTATATACACCATTTAATAGATAATATATACCTATATATATATTACTAAATACATAAATATAACCTGCTCAGTGCATATAATGTTACCTGTATGTACATGATCTCAGGGCTGACCTCTGGGTGGAAAAAAAAGTTACTTTTTCATCTTTCCATTCTTAACTTTAGGTGATAGCTTAAAAACCTTTTTAAAGAAAGAACTAGTGTTATATTTATTTATTTTTAGAGTCTTTTTTTGAATGTGGCAAAATGAAACTATGTGGCATTTTGAAGCAATACACCAGACTAGGCTAATGGTATTTTATTAAGCAAAATTGCATTGCGTTCTAGTCACCAGTGAACTAACTGAGAACTTGGATTGTGGGAAGTCTGGAGGGGTGTTGGAAGCTTCCATAGTAAGAAGAGGCAGGAAGACGATGACACCTTGGAAGTAGCAGATTTCAAGTTGAAAGGATTCTATATTTTTTTCAGTGTAATTTGCACATTTCTCTTGGCCAAATGTCTACCTAAGAAGTGTGTATTTTATTTTCTATTTACTTCCTAATACATATAGTATGATATTTTGGGATTGGGAGTACAAACATGCTTCCTCTTCAGTAATTTCTGTTTCTTGTACTGAAATAATAATTTTTGTAAAAATAATGTTTTGTTATTTCTGAGTCTTCTATGATGTTACCTGAACACCCATAGGAACAAGTCAATATTACTGCTCATTTACATTTACTCTTTCATATTACCAACATGTCACTAAAATGACAAGGCAATTTATTAAGAGAAGGGACCACAGCATTTTCTGAATCCTTTACAACTTCAAGCTCAAAGTGTGTAGGAGGCACTCTATACTGTAAGTCCTTGTTCTGGGAGCTGGCTCCCCTTTATTCCCAACAGATGCCCTTTAATAGAAAGCTGTAATGTTAGGAGAGAGGAGTGCTACACCTTACACACCTATGTGGGTTTTCTTCATTTCCTTTGACAGAAAGATGACTTAAGTAAGCTTGGGGAGGTTGGTGGCAAGAATAGGGAACAGTGAGACAGGACAGAGGGGGCTGCCTGGTCTTCATAGAGAAGATGGTGTCTTTTCTTTTTTATACATGTGTGGGACATATCCCCTAACTCCCTCTGTAGATGATAGTCTCGTAAGTGGACTGCTTTATCTGCAAAGGGTATTTGGAAAAATCAAGTTTAATTGTATGGTTCTGTTATCCATTCCAAGTAGAACTTTCTGAGTGAATTCTTGGCTTTGCTAAAGATTATCGTTCTTGTCACGTCACATCTGGAAGCCCTCTGTAGCACATTTAAGGTGTTAGGTGGTTATTTTTGTGTTTACTACATTGTGTAGCTAAATGTTAACTGTGTTATCATTTTCTGGTATTGACTGTCCTCTGTCCATCTTGTAGCTCTTGAGAAGTCCACTTGGCACATCCTTACAATTTATTGAAGAGTCTTGCTTTCTCAGAAATCTGACAAACTGAGAAATCCCCCCAGGATGCTATAGTGTGTACAGAGGGGATCCCCGACCCCCCCACTGCCTCCAAGCAACTGTAACATTTCACTGGTCAAGGCTACTTCATCTTCAGCTCACAAGCAGCCATGGCCCTTAGCTTCCTTGCTCCCTAAAGAGGTTCTTTTCTCCATTTTCTTGGGGGTGTTTGGGTGGGAGCTCCACCTCAACCCCTGGTACCCTGGCATTCCTATACTCAAAGAGTCTGGAATGTTTGGAAGGAGACTGGTGGAAGATCCTCCTCGGCTCCCTTCCCCATCTCTTTCCCTAAACCTGCCCCTCCAAAGCCCACCAAACACAGCTCCTCCTCCAGAGAGGCTCAGGAAAACTCCCACAGGGGATATATAAGTGACATCCCAGAAAACAGACTCATGGTTATTCTGATCTCGAGTCCCTATCTCCTCTCTGCTGGGCGGGGAATCTCCCCGAAGGGCTTTACCCTTTAAACCTGGGCTTTCCAATCTGGTCTGATTCGGTTTGTTGCGATGGCAGAGAGGTCTTCAGGAGGCCTAAAAGTTATCATCGTGGTCTGTCCTTAAAGTTTTGACTTCCATCACAGAGAATAATGAAAATGATCATGATTAGGAATTATTTTTATCAATTTTAACGGTCAATTATATGTCAACCCAACTGGGCTAAGGGATGCCTAGAGAGCAGGTTAAACATATCTGTTTGTGAGTATGCTTGTGGAAAATGTCAGCAGCTGATTTAGGGGATTGAGGAACGATGGCGGCCTACCTTCATGTGGGTGGACACCATCCTGTCAGTGGACAACTGGAATAGAACAAAACGGTGGAGGGAAGAGACACTTTGTTTTTCTCTGTCAGGGGGGACATCCCGTCTCCCCTTGCCTTGGACTTTGCAGTCCTTGCTCTCAGATCTTCAGATCTGGACTTTACTGTATCATGAGTTTTCATGGTTTCCCAGCTTGGGGACAGCACATCATGGGGCTTCCCCCCCCCAACTCTATAACCTAATGAGCCAATTTCCTTATTAAAGAGATATTGCATTACATCATGTATATTCGGCTTCTCTGGAGAACAGTAAGACACCAGCTATTACCAAGATAGTGACTATCAGCTTCCCTTCAAAGCCGCTCTCTTGACAGATTGCACCCTTTGCTTTCCAGCTGTCCACTTCCCTTATTTGAGAGTAGATGTGGGAAGTAAGATGGGAAAAGTACATAGGTAAATATAATCTATGTTCCCACAGAGTGATTGCTGGAGTTCTAGGACATCAGAATATTTTAGTGCATTCTAAATATTAATTTTGGAAAAGAACAAAAAAACCCTCAGAGAACAAACTTCCTCGTACTTCTCAGTTTTATATCTCCCCTTCCACTTGTCTTTAGACTTACATAATTTGCTGGCCGCCTTGGCTGTTTTTATAGGTCTTGTCAACATGCATGCTTTTGGATTATCCTTTGGCGAAGTTGGGACTTAGAAGGAAAATGGTATCTGCTATCCCTAAACTTTTTGGAATATTTATCTCAACTTCTTTGAACAGTACTGCAAAATTAACTTATTTAAAAATCTATTTTCCCTGTGTGCCTAGCCTGTCTTTGATGAAGAAACGTTTCCACAACGGACAAAGGTATTTAAAGTTAATAACAAATGAATGTATTAGTGTTTGCATTTCAGGTTGGAGACCTATTTTAAAAATTCATTTTAAAACATACAGGAGAAAATTATCCAGATATCTCACTCCTCAAAGGCAGTCTTCCTTACTGTAATTTCTAATAATTCTGAGTCCTTGGAAGTATATTGTGATCAGAATGTATTGGCTGGTCTCATTTCAGGCTTCGCTTTTTATCTGAAATGATTACAGTGGCTGACTGTTTGCCTTTATGCATCTAGATCTCCTTTCAAACAGCCAGAATATACTGTCAAGTGACCTTTGCATGACGACAGAGGTCATAATACTAGTCTTAAGCACAACTTGGTATTTTTTATGTCAAAATACTCCAACCCCCGGTAAATAGGTTATTCACCTTAAAAGGATAGTATTTAATTCAGTGTGCTGTCAATTATAAAATTAATACCCTTTGCCTCTTAAAGTCCCTAGCCCCATTTTCACACACTTTTGTTCTTTTTGACCAACTCCCTGTGTTCTCCATATTCCCAGCTGCTTCTGGTGATGGACACAGTGAGAGGGTGTGGTCTCACTGTGATGATCCTAGTTGCGTACATTCATTTCATGTCTGTTTTGTGAGCCTTTTCTGTAATCCTCATGACAGTTATAAAAGTTAGGAACATCCAACATTACGGATGAGAAGCAGATTCAAGAGAGGCCAAGATTCTCAGCTGAGAAGAAGCAAAACAAGATTTCATTCTCTGCATTCTGGAAAAGTCTCTGCATAGTGCGATGTTGTTTCTCCATCTGAGCTGCCTTCATTCTGTGGCTATGTTAGACCATTTGGCTGAGTTGCGCTCCCCTGACCCCCTCTCTCGCCAGTTCTTGCCACTGGGCTCATTATACTGACTTTGTCCAGTTCTGCATTTAGTACTGCTTTGCTATCCCTACCTTAAGTTCCCTCCGATCTCAGCATGCGTTCTTTGAATTTATTTCCACTAAGAGAAACAGCCAAGAGCTAAGCCATTTTGATAGTTGAATTTTGGAAAGGAATTAAATATTTAAAAATCAGAGGACAGAATCTCAACTTCTGAGTTCACATTAAGTATTAAAAGTCTACCATATTTAAGGTGGTAGAAAAGTAGCTTGGGTCATGCCTTTGTTTCATTCGCTCTGAGTGAAATTACTCAGTTGTTCCTGCCTCTCTATCCTCCATCATCTGGAAATGGTTCCCCTTTCCTGACTCCTAGAGGTATGTGTGTGCTTGTAAGCAGGGCACTCCTAAAAGCTAGGGAAATATGAGCAGTAGCTGCCACTTTCACCATCCCCGAGGCTGCAGGCCCTAATTATTTGGGGTTGCTTGGTCAGTTGGCAGCATCATCAGAATCTGAAGAAACAGAGCTGGTTCCAATTCCAAGTAACTCTCATGGTTTATCCTCTGGTCCTGCCCGTAACCTTCAGAAGAAGGAACTCAGAGGCTAAATTGGTAAGGTATGAATTCTGATCTCCAGACACCTAAAACATAAAAGTATTCTCCCTCTTCAGCATATCAAGAGGTGAGCCTTTGAAAGTTTCTCCCCAAATTCTAAGAAATCATCTTTGTCCCTTGATTTGAATTGAATTCCTTGAAATGACTAATATCCACCCACAACAGTGCCAGTGACAGATGCTAGCACAATAAGCTAGAGCCAACCAAGTGCTACTCACAGTGAACCCAGAGGCATAAAGTGATAGAATCACAATTTCTCAGTACTAGCCACGGCTAGTGGTAGTGCCAACTGAGTATGAGGCTTGAGGCTAGAGGACTTTGGTCAATCCAGGGGGGCACTTCTTTCTAAGAATGAGAGTGGTTGTTAGGCCAGTTATGTGGTCTCCTTATGAGACAGAAAATTAAAAAGAATTAAAGAGCTTGTATTGGCGTTAAATAGAAGTCATGAGCACTGTAAACGTGAAGTTTATTTTGTCTTGATGCTGTTATTTGACGTCTTGAAGTGAAAGGAAGTATTTTATTTGGAAGGAGAAAACTCTCAAAGGAAAGGAGACTCTCACCTAACTTGGGACCTTTTAAAGCTAAAAACAAGAGGTAGCGTATTATGTATTAAAGAGTTGAGAGCCAGTCTGTCATGAAGATTGAAATCCTGAATGCTTGGGAACATCACCTCTTGCATGGATTTTAAAGTGGGAACTTGAGTTCAATTAAGACTAACAAACCATTATTGAAATCCTTGTCCAAGTACCATCTATTAGGTGTTGGGATTCTGAAGTAAATGAGACACTGTTCTTATGCATTAGAAGCTAATTGACTAAAACAAGAGCCAAAATCAACTATTAGGCACACTATGTTTGAGAGAGATGTGTTCATGGTGGTTAACAGCATTATCAAGGTCCCCATGAGATTTCCTGGTCATTATCTTAGGGGGATGCTCTGCTGATAGCAATCCTTGACACATCTTCCTTCTTTCTCTAAGCATCCCTCTCTTTTGTCCTGTTCTGTGATGCAAGTTAGGTGACATTGAACACTCTCACTTAATGGTTATTTGCCTAAAAATATGAATGTTGGAATCGTGGATTTGTTGTCCCACCTTGCCCCCACCTCCTTTTTTGTTATGCTGGAAATCTAAAATATTAGACATGGCCCAGGACCCTTGGTTTCTTACTCTGTGGTAAGTTCAAGAGAGAAAGGAAAAGCAGAGGGAATAAGAAATGATTATGAAGGAGTCAGACCGTCAGACACAGAAGGAAGTACTGCTGAAGAACAATGCTTCTGGAATTGCAGTGTTAGATAACGGGCAAAGACATTTCTCTTTGATGGAGTTACTGATTGAAGAGGGAGTCAGCATGTACCTGATGCTTTCTCCTTGGCTGTTGGAGAACAGGAAAGTAGCTGTGAAGTGGGTTCTTAGGTAGAGCAGCTTCTGGTTGGCTTGATTCTGAAGCTGGTACTTACCCCTCCTCCTTGTTTGGAAATGCCTTTGCCTTTAGCCTTGGTTCCCTCTGATGGGGCGCTCTAGGGGGCCACCTAGCTTTTTACTCAGACTTTTTTTTTTTTTTGTGAACAAGGAATTACCCACCACAGATACTATTCAGATAAAATGTGACCATGGTACGAAAAAAAAAAAAAAATTCACAGGATTGATGGCCCACTTTCGTTTCTCATTGATTCTTGTCTCTTGATTTATGGGTTTGTTGGGGGTACAATATTCATCTAAGTTTAATAGGAAGATTTATTTTCTTTCTCCAATATATTTTACCTAAAAGCATCTTACCAATGTTCTGTACTAAGATGTACCTACCTACAGTTATTCAACATTATCAACGTTTAAAATCACAGATTAAAGGCTTTTCAATAAGTATTCAACTGTGGTTCGAAGAAGCTTTAACCTTTAGAACTGCTGTGTAAACATGTTAAGATTTCAGCACTTGAACTACACGGCAATTACTCGATATATTTGGTGATGGGAAGTTATCAAGGGTTTGTACCACTAGCAACAAATAAATTGCTACTTGAGCGAGTGAATTAGAGTGAGCTGTCATTTAACCACAGCTATTACTGTCACCAGGAACTTCCATTTGGGAATATCACTTTGAGAGAATTTCTTTTCAAGTTTGGCATCTTTCTTGATGCTAATTTCTAAAGCCTGAAGTTGGGTTTTCTATTGTGTTTTCACTTTCTTTCATAAATAATCCATCAGCAGTATTTCTTACTATCTTTAAAAGCCTTCAGCTGCTCCTACAATCTTTTGTTGTCTATATATTATGTTTTGATTTGAGGCAGGTTTCTCTTCTGTTATTTCCTTGGAGTAGTTCTGAAGAATGATTATATTTTAGGATAAAATATTGTTGTGTATAGCTTTTTTAAATAAACAGTTATGATGGCTACTATGGATGAGAAAAGACAATAGTTTCAGTCTTAGCTTCATTAATTCATTAATATCACCAATTTATAACAGAGTATGTGAAGAAACTCTAGGAAAAATTTTGTGTGCAAAAGCACCATTTTCCCCAGGGTTTAACTAGTCAGATTTCCAATTAGTGTTCAAATAAGCCAAGGGATATTGACACCAGTCAGTTGGACAGTTAGCCATCACATACCAAAGCTCACAATTTTGGTTTCTATCTCATATATTTTAATGAATTTATTTTATTTTTATTTTATGTGTAGTATCCACATAATGTGTATGTGTGAGTGTCTTTGGAGGCTGGAAGAGGGCAACCAATACCTTGTAGCTAGAGTTATAGACAGTTGTGAGCCATCCTGTGTGGCTACTGGAACCAAGCCTGGTTCGTTTGCAAGGGCAGCAAGTACTCCATGGCTGAGCCATTTCTCCTGCTTCTTTAACTTCGGGAGACACTCATTATCAGGTGAATGTTATCAAGGTTATAGACATCTAAAACACCTCTGGATTTCAACATTGGAACATTATCATACCTTAGGCTATATTTTTAGTTTCAGGGTGGAACTTTTCCATCCTGTGAGGAGGTAGTTTTAAATGAAATGTTTGCTTAAGACTAGTCACTAATTCTGGGCTTCACAGTGAGAAGCATCAGAAATTAGTGTGGAGGAAACCAAGTAGAAATGGTTTTAAAATAGAGACTCAAATTATGGTTCTCAAATAACCTCTTGGAACTGCCAAATCATCATGTTAAGATTTCAGTTATTGAACTGTACAGTAATCACTTAATAGGAAGGGTTAGCCAAAGGATTATACCACTGTCAAAAATTAATTTACCATTTGGGAAAGGAAATTAGAGGTGGGTATGGAATTTTCATGACTCTATGCTGAGCATCAGAATGATATAGAAAATAGAAAAAGAAAATGGTCCCCATAGGGAGTGGCACTATTACAAGGTGTGACTTTGTTGGAGTAGGTGTGGCCTTGTTGGAGGAAGTATGTCACCATGCAGCTGGGCTTTGAGGTCTCCTATGTTCAAGCTATGCCTAGTGTGACTCAGAGTTCTTTCTGCTGCCTTTGGGTCAAGATGTAGGACTCTCAGCTCCTTCTCCAGCATCATGTCTGCCTGCATGCTGCCATGTCCCACCATGATGATAATGGACTAAACCTCTGAAATTGTAAGCTAGCCCCAATAAATGTTTTCCTTTGTAAGAAAGAAAGAAGAAATAAAACAGAAGAAGAAAATAAATTAACAGGGGAAACGTTTGCAATGCCTGAGTTGTATTCAATGAAGTTAGCAAGGTAATAGGACACTGGGACAAGCCGAATTAAAATACCGTCAAAACTGTTTACATCTTACCTTCACCCAGCAACTTCTCCACCTGCTCCATTCTCCAACCAGCTTCTCAATGCACTCCCTGTTTTCAGTTAGTGCTCTCTGCTTCCTCCATGTAGCTAAACCTGAGACCAGGAAGTCATCCTCAACCCCTTCTTTGTGAACCTCACATTTGTCACAAGGTCTATCTGTTACCTCTTGATGTTTCTCAGACTTACTCCTTTCCCTGAACCTATCACCTTCATGCGATGACAGATGCTCCTGCCTTGTCTCTGTCTCATTTAGAAAGCATTTATCTCAGTCACAAACCTGTTCTGTAGATTCTTTGTTCTCAGTAAGATCGACTTGAACTCCTGAGTGCACCTGGTAATCATTTGAAGACTTTCAGAAAATGGAGCTGCTGTCAGATGTGTGGACTCAACTGATCTGGGATGCGGACTGTAATGAGATTTCTATAAACTCCCTTGGTGATTCTAACATACACTAAGGTTGAAAACCCAAACGAAATTCTCTTCTTTGTTTTTCTTTTTTTTATCATAACTTGCTGCAATTGTTTTGAATTCTCATAAATAGACATAAACAACACTGGAGTGTTTGGGAAAACAAAAAGAATCTTGGGGCTAGAGAGATGGCTCAGTGGTTAGGAACACTGGATGGTCTTCCACAGGACTGAAGTTCCATTCCCAGCACCCACATGGAAACTCTCAACTGTTTGTGACTCCACTCCCTTTTCTGGTCTCTGCAAGAGTCAGGCATGCATGTGGTGCTCAGACATACATGTAGAAAAAACACCCATACACATAAAAAAAAATAAGTAATGAAAAAAAATCTTAAAAAATAGAGATTCTTGGAGCTATACTGAACATATGCTAATCCAGATAACAACATCACAACCTAGCAAAAACCTCTCTTTGAGTATGGATGATGCCTATGGCTTATTTCTAAGTAATGGACATGACGAAGGTGACATGGATGGCCTGATGAGTACATTGGGAATGGACTTTCTTTCCCTTGCTGGCTTTGAAGAAGTGGTTGACTGTGTCATGAGAGGGCCATGCAGCTGTGAATAGTCCTTAAGAGCAGAGTGGCTGTGTTTTCTGAGTTGAGCAATGCTCCACCAAGAAAGAGCATGGATTCCGAACAGCTTTAGGGAGTCTAGAAGCACATTTGCACCTTATTGTTGTCTTAAGAGAACTGGGCTCTGGCTGATGACTGTGGGCAGTCATGCAGAGGACCCCAAGATCCACTGGACTCTGGCCTGTAAAACTAGCCAGACAATAGAAATCATTTCAATTGCTAAGTTTATGATGGTTTTTAATCATTAATGTGAATCTAGGGTCCTCTTGCATTTATCACTTAGAAACTAACCTCACCAAGGCCTCATTTCATCTTCATTCAGATCTGAAATCTTGCCATTGAGGACCCAGAACTGAGGGGCAGCCCACAGTGTCCCTTGAGATGCTCCAGCTGGAACAGGTCCTGAGGTCTTTCTTGTTCTCAAGGCAGCCATGAAAAAGGTGCTTTTCAAAGGAGAGAATCTCCTGTCGCCAGCTGTATTTGGACAAAGATTCAATGTCCAAGTCAGGAGACAAGCCGAGGGGATTCTACACTGGGCGAGAGATTGGATGGGATGATGATAAGATGTTCAAAGTCATTTTCTCCCAGGGGAGGTAAATTCAATACAAGATGTTAGATTGTAGGAGTTGCACTGTTTCTAAGATAATGTAATCAGTTATGACTTGTCAGGTAGTCAGTGGTACTGGTCTATGATGAATGTTCACTGAGCTCCATTTCAGTAGCATACATAATTTGACTGAATTTTCTCATGCTTTCTAAATCTATTGCCTAGTTGAGTTCCAGCATGTATATTTTATATTATTTTAAATTAAAGTATGAAATAAAAATATGGGATATTGTTTAAATTTCAAAGCAATATTTTTCCAGAATTTATACTTGGCTTCAAGAGTCAACTTACATGTTAACATTTAAATAACCATTTTGTGGTAAACTTTTTAATGATTTTCCTAACCTGAAATCAACACTTAAAAAGAGATTCATTTTTTGTTTTAGTTAGGGTTACTATTGCTGTGATGAAACATCATGAACAAAAAGCAATTTGGGGAGGAAAGAATTTATTTGGCTTACACTTCCATATCATTGTTCATCTTTGAAGGAAGTCAGGACAGGAACTCAAACAGGGCAGGAACTTGGAGGCAGAAGCTGATGCAGAGGCCATGGAGGGGTGCTGCTTGCTGACTTGCTCTTCACGGCTTGTTCAGCTTGCTTTATTATAGAACTCAGGACCACCAGTCCAGAGATGGAACCACCAGCAATGGCTGGACCCTCCCTCATCAATCACTAATTAAGAAAATGCTCTACGGGCTGGCCCATAGCCCGATCTTATAGAGGCATTTTCTCAATAGAGGTTCTCTCTTCTCAGATGACAGTTTGTGTCAAGTTGACAGAAATCTAGCCAGCACAATTTTATTTTTTAAATACAGTAAAAATAAAATACCTTTTCTAAGAGGGGTTGTTTGTTTTAGGGATACTTTAGAATGTCTACTAAAGAATCAGTATTTTTCAAATCATTTGTTAAAATTACTGAGCCTTAAATTTATTGAATCATAATTGCTCTTACCAATTTTTAAGTGTTTTTGTAAATCCCTTCTAAAAGCAGATGAGGTTTTTTCCCCCCTCCTTGACACCAAATGCTTTACATCATTCTACCCCAGACTTGTGGTAACATGTCATTGTCGCGTATCTCTAATTCCCTCTGTGCACGAATATCTTGGTACCTTTTTCCTTATAAGGACAACATATTGGATTAAGAACTCACTCCACTCAACTATGACCTCATCTGAACTCATATTTTAGTTATACTGTAAAGTACTATTTCCAAATAATGGGTTCCATTTATAGCTTTCAGGACTTCACTTTCACAGATCTTCACATCTTAGAGATGCAATTCAAATTACACCAACATCTCTATGTGTGAGAAGGGGCTCGCTAGGAAGCATCATCAGTACAGTGCTGAATACTGAACTGAAGAGCTTCCGATGCAGCACGGGAGCCATGCAGATTTCTGAAGGCATATGCTTCTTACAAAGGAAGAGGAAGACGACAAGCTTGAAGCAGGGTGATGATGATCTGTAGGCTGTTAGCTGGAAGCAGAGGAAGGACAAAATGATGTGATGAGGGAGGCCATAGCATTAGAGTTGGACAGAATCTGACAGGTAAAGAAATAGACTTTCAAACTGTGGAAAAAGTAGTGAGGAGAAAGTTATAATGCTGTGAAGATGAGTGATGGAGCCAGGATTGCTGAGGTGGAATTTAGCTGGGTCTAATTCCACAGTTCTTACCAGCTAAGAGCTCCTTGATGGCCCACTACCAGCAAGATCAGCTATCAGTGCTGATTTTAGGAGATCCAGCCACATACCAAAGTACTCAGCATCAGTCTCCTGGGTCATAATGACTAGGTCATAAGCCCTAATGACTAGGCCTGTGTTTTGTCTGGAGGTGTGAAGCCTCTGTGTTTTCATTTGGGCATTGGTTCCTGAGTTTATGTCAAGTTTGGGCCTCTGCCTTACTCTTGTCAGAGGTATTTCTAGGATCCATCTAGTTTTTTGGGCCCCCAAACTTGAGAAAAACATAAAGATGGCCACTCTTGGAGGGTACCCTGGGCACTTTCTTCTCTGACTGGAGCGGGGGAGTATCACTTTGTTCAGAGGTAGACTATCTTCTGTCATTCTTTTTTCTGAGTTCTTCTGTTCTTCTGGAGAGAACTTGCTGTATCTTTGTTTTCTTGGAGTCCAATATCCTATAGAAGGTGGTCATGGCTCCATGCTAGCCCTTCTCAGACTTTCGTCTCCCTCCAGTAAACCAGAGTAGGACTAACTCTTGCTAAAGGGGGGCAGTCTGGGTTTCTGGCTGGGTGTGAGGTTAGGGGACTGTCTCCTTATTACTTATCTAAATGGTCTTGTAGGAAGGGCACACGATGTGTAATGGTGTGTACCGTGTGACAGTTTGATTAGAAAGCGATGGACTTTTCTAAAGATCATATTTCTGTAAAATCAAAAATCTAGCTTCTACCCTTAATTTTTCGGACCAATTTAGTTGTTCTGATTTAAAAACTGTACACAAATGTCATCTATACAATAACTAACTTTAAGTAGAACTAAAAAAACATGCTTGTGGCATTTTATTAAGTCAAGCAACCTTGAGGTGACTTTTGAAAACTTTTTATGAATGGTGTTTTTATTGGAAAGTCATTTGCTTGTTCTCTAGACTTAAATTTCTTTATATTGGGTTTTCTAGATCAGTCAGGTCCTATACATCAAAAGACCTTGGTGCTAACAAATAGAAATATCCGGGTGGCCTTGTGTGTTTGCTGATGTTCTATTTGTGGCTGCCTTTCTTGGTGTCCTTGTCGCTTTGGGTATTTAACTTTAAACTCATGTTTTCTTCCTTGCTTTAAAATTGCACTCCATTCCTCATGGAGTGAAGACTAATTACACCGCCTGTACTACTGTGGGAGAAGCGCGACCTTGTCCCATATGCTAAAGGACTTGCAGCCCAGAGAACAACTCAATTCAATAGGGCATATCAGGTGGTGCTGAAGGGATAGCAATGGATGCAGGAGTCATGGTGATCTCACTGGCAGTGGGGAACATAGATGTGGCTATTTGAATGAGATCATGGCATGGAAAGAGAGCAGAGAGAAGAAGTTGGTGTTGGCCTGCATCTACCATGGTCTATGGATGTGTGTGTATAAAAATCTCTATTCCTATATCTTTAGTATTAATGTTGTCAGTGCATTTAGTGGTGAGAAGGAGTAATTATAGAGACTGATTTTTTCCAGATGGATCATCTTATCATTTGCCAAATCTTGTTCAGGGCTTTCCAGGATATTACCACCAAATCCCCAAACAGGATAAAATTGCAAAAATCAAATTTTCTGCCTTCATAATCTTTAAGAGGCTTAAACAACAGATGCATTTTGAATAATAAAGACTTTGTTAAAATTAAGCATGAAAGAATCTTCGTGCTGGAGGGTGCAGCTCTGTAGTATGTAATACTTGCTTAGTACGTGGGAGCCTCTGTGTTTCTTCTTCAGCACTAAAATAATAGGACTATTATTACCACAATTACTATTTTGTTTTTCACTCCTTGGATTCAAAGAGGCTCATAATACAGTTGAAGAGCAGAGTCTTGTCCTTGGAGTTTATCCTTTCCCAAATGCTCTGTTTTGGGGCAGTGACATTTGTAAATGGAAGAAAGGTTCATAGCAAATTATTCACTTAAATTTAATACACGTTTCTAAGCTTCAGTCACAATTCCCATGCTAGAGAAGACACAAGCCATGACTCTCTTTGTTGGCAAAGGAAGACATACAGAGAAAGTCCATGTCTATCTATGCCTTTAGTTACATTTTTTTAAAAAAAGTATTTGTTTATTCATTATTTAATGTGTGTACTATGTGTGTATATTACATGTGTGCATGGGCACACACACATAAACACACACATACACATCTGAGTGCCATAGCATGTGTGTGGAGGTCAGAGGACAACTTGCAGGAGTTACTTCATCAGGCCTTGTAGCAAGTGCCTTTACCCATTGAACCCCTTGCTGGCCTCCTTTGTCACATTCCTGAAATTTCTAAACCACACAAAATTAATCATTTTTTTTCTATAATTCATATGGTAGTACAATTTGAAATAATGCCGGTCTATTTATCTGCACCTCTTACTTATCTCACTTGGTGTAAATCTTGATGTATTTTGCCTAAGGAAGATTAATGGTGCATTGTCCTAGATACCACCAGGAGGTTATATAATGTTTCTGATTATGTACCTAGGTTTCTTTTAAAAGTTGCCCAATTTTGTGACTGTAAGTCTTATCATGTGTTATAGTCTTATGTTTAAGTTTTTTGAGCTGTATTTGTTCAGAACATCTTTTTTCCCCCTGCTGTGGGAGACCCTGCTTTGAGGGTACCCAGTATCTTCAGGACTCAGACTTAGGAATGATTTCTTCAGCTGGTTATGAAGAATTTTCCCATCGTACCTATCTTCAGCCTGTCTTTCCCTAGAGCTGGGGTCATCCTTCCCAATTAGGATCCTACAATTTCTCTAGGACTTTGAATAATAATTTTCTTCTATTATTGCAAGTCTTGCCTTGCCAAGGACTCACTCCATTTTCTATTAGAGAGATTAATCTCTCTCATGTTTCCCTGTATAGGTATTGTTTAATCCTGGAGTACTTGATTGTTGTTCTCAGAACTCTAATTAGTCTGTCCTACTTAAGCTGGCTTGGGCTCCACTGCAAATGCTACATGTGGCAGCCCCAGGAATTTGCCTCCGGTGTGGAGGTCTCATCATCAGACAGACACGGCTCTCTGCCGTTGTTATAAAGTGTACTCTATCACACTGATGCCCCCTTCTCTCTTCTTACCACTCATTCTTGAAAGACTAACGTCGGTTGCTTAACAGATTGCCTTAAGGGGTCCTTGCTCCTGCTTTGAGAATGTCAGACCAAGCTCACAATAGAAGACTGTTGAGACAGTTCTCTTGCATGGGTGGGAGGAGTCGTTGAGGAGGCCATCATTGCTGAGAAGTCAGAGGAAATGTGTTTCTCTGGCATTTCAAATGCAAACCACTTACTTGCATGGGTAGAGGCCTCCCCTTGAGGCTTGAGAAGACTTTTGAGTCCTAGGCTCTGATAAAGGGGAGCATTCTCTGCCACAAAGGACCCACAAACTAGAATGGATGCTCCCTCCAAGAAACGAGAAGACCAGAAAGACTTCTATTTACTTGTTTGTTGGTTTTTGTTTTTCCAGGCAGGGTTTCTCTATATAGCCCTGGCTGTCCTGGGCTTATAGAGATCAGGCTGGCCTCACTTTGTAGATCAGGCTGGCCTCAAACTCAGACATTCATCTGCCTGTCTTTGCCTCCCAAGTGCTGAGATTAAAAATGTGCACCACCATACCAA
The DNA here is from genome assembly GCF_949786415.1 of Peromyscus eremicus. Lineage (NCBI taxonomy): Eukaryota > Metazoa > Chordata > Mammalia > Rodentia > Cricetidae > Peromyscus > Peromyscus eremicus. The sequence goes on along the minus strand of NC_081425.1, from coordinate 48,569,071 downwards.
GCAAGACTTTAGGTTTTTAAAGAAACACTCAGAAACAAAGTGCCAGGATTAAAACAGAGCAAAGAAGGTTGCAATATTTTATGTTAATGTTAACTATTTTTCACTGCAGTGGTTATAAGAAACAATGACTAAAAAATGTAAAGCTAAAGTGACTATGTGGTGGAAATTCCTCAAATTGCCACATGTTAAAACAATGGAAATTCCCCAGTGCTGAGACAGGTTAATCCCCCTGACCCCCAGTATCTTCAAGAACTCAATGTGCTGAGGAGGTGGGTAGCTGAACTTTCCCCTCCCCCAACTGAAATGGCTAAGTGACTCAGTTTCCCAGAAATTCCCACATGCAGTGTTAAAAAAATATTTGGAACCCTTTCCTTTCCTCTACTTAAAAACTTTACCTAGAATATTCCTTCATCAAAAGTATTGCCCATTTATTAAAATTCCCTAGCATCTTGTTGTATAAAAATGACCACCTTCTTGTTTCATTTTAGCATACACTGGCTGACATATTCCTCTGGTTATTTTTAAACTGTCCTGACATTGAGAGGCTTTAATAATCGTTTTCTTTTCCTTTCCTTCTTCAAAGTTGTTCAGAGCAGAGCCTCTCTCTGAATAGTGGGCTCTATTCTGAGTTCACCCTAAGAGATATGGTGGCAAAATAATTTCAAGTTGCAGGGGGAAGGGCTTACCATCTTTCATGTAATTTCAAGTTGAACAGCATTTGCATGGAACTGCTGACCAGAACCAGTAAGGAGAGCCTGAAGGCGTTCATGCAGCAGCTGTAAGAAGTACTGTAAGAAAGGATGACTGCATCACAGCCATTGTGGGGCTGGGGCTGGCCCAAGAGCTAAGCTGGCTTCTCCTCAAAGACCAAGGAACTGGGCACTGTTCACACTTGCTAATGGAAGATGCTGGGGGCACCCACTGTCTACCTAGCACCTCCAAGGGAGGTCCAAAGCAATTATTGCCTAGTTTTGAATCCAGTCAGTGCTTTTCCATAGATGGCGTGAGTGTGAGCATTTCCCTTTTGTTGAGTCCTCAGAAGGGAGCTAATTAAAGATGCTAAAATGATGTTCAAGAGTGTGTGGCTTTTCACAGCATTTGAGCCAGGTGTGAGGGACTCTCCTTCTGAAAAGGAAAACACTTCCTGTAGAGACCTCCCCAGGTTTCCGTCTTTGAGGAAAACCACTGTTTAGATAGCCTTTCCAACATGAAATTATAAAAAGACTATCCTCTGATTATTTTGATTTTGTTGCTTTCCATAACATTTATTGTACATTTCAGATAAGCAAGAGGATGCTATGTCTTTTCCTCCTGTCTACTGGAGAGAGTATGTGGTGGAGAGCTGAGGGTGTATTATAAAAAAGAGAAGTAGGTTTTCTCTTTGTATGTGGGGAGACACAGCCAACTTAGATACTGTGGCCTTTTCTGTACTGAAGATTTACCCAGGATGCATTGGAGAGACATACATATTTATGTATCTATTTATTTATGATTTACAGATGTTGTGCATAAAATTACAGTGTATAGATGAAATGCAAACTAACCATAAAGTGCATAAACATATATGTTATCACTAATATATAAAAAATCTGTATATTGTAGATATACATATATTTTATATACATGTATTGTAGGCTGCTTTTTTCTCCCACCAATTCTTCTATTTATTTATTCGGCTTGAAGACTTTGGAAACTGCCCTTCTGAAAATTTGCAAGGAGCTAATTTACACATGATAACCAAATTGGTCAGAACAATTTTCTGCCCGTGCTGACATGAGACCTGACATGTGCAGCCCCTGCCCCCCCCCCCATTATCAATAGGTGTTTCTTAGGGAAGACATACTTTTCCCTGACATCTTCACTTTCACAGTTTTGAGACAAATTGCACTCCCTTAAATCTCCTCAGTGAGTTAAATACTGTGTTGGAAGCTCTACAGAAATGTCAGCTTCTCTTGGCTATTGTCCAGATGTTCACGTGAACAGTGATGCCTTGGTTGTTTTTAGTTCATATGTGTAAGCCCACCTCAGAACCTCTTCTTACGAGATGAGGTCTTTTGAGATGACAAAATGACAGTTAAAATTTTAGGAACTTCTCAAGAGCCATAGCCTTTCTCCAATAAAGACTTTGCAACGATATCCGAATCATTTCTTTATCTGGAAAGGGTAGAGTTTAACTCTGTGAAGGGCTGTTCTCTGGCAGGGTGTTTGTTTGGTATTCTGTTAAGATTCCAGTCATTGGCACATGCTGGAATCTTTGCAAAATACAGCCAAGGGCTGAATGATTAAGAATTTCATTTTAACCAACTTGATTTTTGTCCTTCATTTTAAAAATGCCTGTGCTGAAGAGTAAGTGCTGTGAACTTCTCTTTGTTTCTCAGGGCTCTAACAAATGCACCAAAAATACTTAGGGTATCTTATAGATCTTATAGAGCGATATGTTTTATCGTGTGTTTTCTCTGTAACTTTACTGATGGTCATTTGCAAAGCCTAGGAACTCAGGATTTCTTTAAAAAAAAAGAATAGTTCTATTAATATTTGTCTTTTTGATCTTCTGACATCATTCTTACCTTCCATTTAAACATATCTACTGAGGTAGAATTTACATACAATGCAACCTGCTTAAATCATCCCTGAAGTCATTAGCAGACAAGCACATCTTACTCTCCTTCGAACTGCAACCTCAGCTATAATAACGACTGATGTTCAGAATAGGGCAATGTGTATGTAGAGAAAATATATATCACTAGATTCAGACAACGTGCTGCCACATTGACTGCTTTCATTTATTATGATGGCTTGATGGTTCATGTATATTAGAGCATGTTTCTCTAAGTCTTTCCTATTGCTGAAAAATTCATCCCATACAGACACCACATTCTGTTGATCTATTTTTCAGTTGTTGATACTTTATTTTTATTTTTGTTGATTTTCTTTCAGGCACACTGAGGCATACTTAATGGAGAACTGAATATATTTATGTCAGATAATGTTATAAGTCAGTATATGTTTATATTCTGAAATGTACATCACACTTAACGTACTTATTTTTAAAACCCTTTTATTACAGTTATTTATTTATTTGTATGTGTATGTGTGCACACACGCCATGGCATTTGTGTGGAGGTCAGAAGAAGTTGATTCTTTCCTATACATGGGTCCTGGGGATCAAACTCAGGTTGTCAGCAAAGTACTTTTACCTTCCAGGCAATCTCGTCCTAATGTACTTATTTTTTTATGGTAAAAATATTTGAAGTCTGTATTTGACAATTTTAAAAGTGTAATACATTACTATGAATTAGTTACTGTGCTAGCTAGTGGTTTTTTTTTTAAATCAGCTTGGTGCTTTTTTGTTATTTGAGAGGAAGAACCTCAATTGAGAAAATGTCTTCATCCAGACTGCCTGTATGCAAGCCTGTAGGGATTTTATTATTATTATTATTATTATTATTATTATTATTATTATTAATAACAATTGATGTGAGTAGGCCCAGCCCATGGGAGGAACTGCCAACCCTGGGCAGGCTGAACAAGCCCTGAAGAGCAAAGCCAGTAAGTAGTGTTTCTCCATGGCATCTGCCTGATTCCAGGTTCTTATCTTGACTTCCTTCAATAAAGGGCGGTGGAAGTGTAAGCAAAATAAACCCTTTCCTCTTCAAGCTGTTTTTGGTCACAGTGTGTTAGCAGAGCAATAGAAACCCTAGCTAAGACAGAAATTGGTACCAGGCCACAGAATATTGCTGTAAAATATTGCTTGACCATGTGTTTTTGGGAAAAGTGTGGTGGCATTTAAACTTTGGGCTAGATAAAGCCATTGAGTGCTCAGAGCTCTGTGGGCTGTTGTATGTGAGGTTGGAAGACACTAATATTGGGAGCCATGCAAATGAGGGAGGCTTGCTTGGGAAGTTTTATATGGAAGTTTTGAGAGTCTCTGAAAGACTCATTTTGTATTGTTTGATATTTTGAATTAAGATTCTGTGGTTCTGGTCTGCTGGGCTGAAGAATTGGCTGTAGAGGAGACCAGAATCATTGAGGTGAAATCTTCTGGTAGGTGTTTCTTCAATGTCAACACACAGAAGCTGTGGTCCAGAGGGAGACAAGGCTGTACCCACTGCTGGCAGCCAAATTTGGTAATGTGAAAGAGTCTCTCAGGTGGTACTGGCTTTGAAGACATGAAGGGTTCATGGAGAACAGCTGAGGCTTGGCATCATGAAAGGCCAGAAGAGGCCTTGGGTGATGGCATACCTTCACTTGCATTAGAAGCCCCAGGATTGAAGGAGTCATGGATTAGAGTTGAGGATTGGCACCAGGTGGCTGGGTCAGAGTCCCTGAAGAGGCTGATGGTGAAGGTCCAGCCCAGTTGCAGCAGAGATCCCAACATTTTGGAGATGCCAGTACCATGGGATATGACCAAGAATAGTAGGAGCCATCCTGCCTCTAGGAGACAAGCTGTATGTGCTGTGAGTAGCTGAGCAAGAGAACTGGAGCTGCCAAGGCCCTGTGGAGCCCATGGATCATGAGTAGGTCCCAGGCATTAAGTACTAAACTTTTTACATGGTTATACTTCTGTTTTGCTTTTATCTGATTGTAACGGTGTCCTGACTCTTCCCTTCTGAAATAAGTATACAATTTATTTTTGATTTTAAAGGAGCCCACAGTGAAGAGACTTTGGAATTTTAGAGAGAAAAGTTTTAAAATATTTGAATTTTTAAAGACTGGGATTTCTAAAGTTTGGAATGTATTTTATAATGAGATATTAATATTAACATGACATCTTGGAGACAAATCAGAAAGAAAAGGTTGCAGTTGAGTGGTGATGTGTTCATGTGTCATGTTGATAAAGGTCAGTTGTGCTAGCTAGTTTTTTTGTCAACTTGACACAAACTAGAGTCATCTGAGAGGAGGAACCTCAACTGAGGAAACGCCTCCATCCAGATTACCTAAAGGCAACTCTCTAGCGTATTTTCTTGATTAATGATTGATATGGGAGGGCACAGTCCACTGTGAGTGGTGTCACCCCTGGGCAGGTGGTCTTGAGTTGTATAATAATGCAGGCTGAGCAAGCCCTGAGGAGCAAGCCAAGGAGCAGCATTCCTCCATGGCCTCTGCTTCAAATCCTGTTTCCACTTTCCTGTCTTGAGTTCCAGCCCTGACTTCCTTCAGTGATGGACTGTGATGTGCAAGGAAATAAACTCTTCCTTCCCAAGTTGCTTTTGGTTATAGTGTTTATCATAGCCATAGAAACCCTAACTAATACAGTTATCATACTATAGAATATATGTTTAGAATTATCCATCCTATCTAAATACAGTGTTGTACTCTTTGATTGACACCTCTCCATTCCCACCACACTTCCCATCTTTTGTCTCTGGCATCCACACTCCTATTCTCCCCTTTGGATTCCAGGGGCTGGTGAGATCACGTGATATTTGTCATTCTGTGCCTGAACTGTTAGTATAATGTCCTCGTGTTCATTTACACTGTGCAAACCAGCAGATTTCCTTCTTCCTTGTCAGTCTGAACAGTGTCCGTTCTATACACTCCCAGTTCCTTTATCTGTTCTTCAGCTTGTGGGCATTTAGGTTGACTCAGTCTCTGCTGTGGTGGATAATGTCGCAATGATCACGGATGTGCAGAATGCCCTTTGTCTTACTCTTTCATTTCCCTTGGTTGTGCACCTGGATGTGAGCTTGCTGGCAGGTAGCGTTTCTATTTCTAGTTCTGTGAGTTTCCTTGATACTGTTTGCTATAGTGGCTCCACTAATTTCCACTGTTATCCTTTGCCTCTGTGATAACAGACAACCTAATAGGTGACAAGTGGCATTTTATCATGGTTTAAATTTGCATTTCTCTTTTGAATAGTGATGAACATTTTTTTTCCCATATAACCATTGACCATTTGTTTATCTACTTCCATGAGATGCCTGGCAGGACCCTGTGGTCATTTTTAAATTGGGTTGTTTCCTTACTATTGTGTTGTTTGAATGCCTTGTACCCTGGGGATATTGACCCCATGTCAGATGTCCAGTCTGTAGATATTTCCCCCTTTTCTAGATTGTTCTTCACGCTCCTGCCATCTTTGCTGTGTGGAAACTCTTTAGTTGGATGTGCTCCTATTTGTCTGTATCTGCTCTTGTCGTTGGTGTCTTTGGGGTCGTGTCCCACAGTTTACTGGCCAGGCCGGTGTTTCAGAGCTTTTCCCTATGTCCTCATCTACCGGTATTAGATTCATGTCTTATATTTAAGTGTTTAATCCATTTTGAGTTAATTTTTGTAAACTGTGAGAGTTAAGTATCCAGCATGTGGGCATCCATTTTTCTTAACACCGTTTATTGAAGAGACCATCTTTTCTCCACTGTGTCTTCTTGGCATTGTAGTTGATATCTGACCATCAGTTTACGGTCTTATTTTTGTTCTTCTTAGTCTGCTCTGTTGGTTTATATTTCTATTTTATTGCAGGTTCATGCTGGTTTGATGACTGTCACTTTATAATATATTTTGAAGTCAAGTAGCATGATGCTTTTAGGTTGTTTGTTCAAGATTGTTTTCGCTAGTCAGGGTCTTTTGTGATCTATAGAAATCATAGGATTATTTTCCTGTTTCTGTAAAAATACCATTCATATTTAAGTACAGCTAAAATAGACCACTATGGGCAGTCTTATAAATTCTGATATGTGATATCTTACCCTTTATTTGTGTCTTCCTTAATTTCTTTTTTCAATGTTTTGTATTTTTAAGTATAAAATCTTTCATCTTCATAGTTTAATTTCATTCTTATTTTTTGATACCATCACAGGATTATTTCTGTGATACTTAGTACATGGAAACACTACTGAGTTTTATACGTTGATTTTTTTTTTTTTTTGATCCTGAAACTTCACTAAATTCAGTTATTAGCTCTGCTGGGAGTTTGTGTTCTTTCTGTGTGCCTTTGTAAGATCCTGTTAGCGTTTTCTGTCTAATATGTAGGAAATATCACTCTGTTTAAGGTTGTCATCACAGTCAGCATTCAATTACATCTCTTTGTGGTGATGCATCTCTTTGTGGTTATTTCTCATGGGTGAATGCCTGAGGGTGGGACTTCTGGTTCGTATGGCAACTATGTATTTTTTTTTTCCAAGACAACAGCCTGACCAGCAGTGTACCAGACTGCCACTTTATCCACATGCTCATGCTACCTGTTATTATCTGCCTTTTTGATTATAGACTCCCAAATGGCTGTGACATTGGTATCTTTTTGTGATTTCATGTCACATTTTCTTGATAGCTAATGATCTTAACCATCTCCTAATGAATATATTGGCCATTTTCATAGCTACTTTGGGCTCAGTGGCCAAATTATTTAGTGGTATATTTTTTCATTGTTTACTTGTGAGAGCTCTTTATATAGTAAAGATTCAAATTCCTTGGGAGATTAAAGATTATTAAATATTTTTTCCAACCAGGAGTTGTAATTCTGCTTTCTTGATCATATCCTGGGGAACGTAAGAAGTTTAAATTTGATGAAATAAAATGTGTCTATTATTTTGTAGCTTTCACTTTTTGGCATTTGATTTTAATTTAAATATGCAAACAATGCTGTAGTGAGACCACATGAGTAGGAAAGCTTATTGGCTGTGTAATTTTTAATTCTCATTAGTGTGGGATTCAAAGTAGACTTCAGCTCTGATGTAGTTGAATCTTGTTCTCGTAACTCTTGCCTCTTCATCTTGATTTACCTGCCCTTGAGTAGATGCCTGGAATGTTCCACATCACATCCTCTTGCTCATCTCTGATTCTAGCTTTGACAAATCAGAGTGAGGCTAGGTACTCCGTCCCCTCCCTCACATATTTAAAGCATCCCACTTAGAAGGGATTTTTGAGCTTTCTGCCAAGCGCCTTCTATGTGTGAAGAGGCCCACAAGTCCAGGTGGAAGACTGCAGTCCAGGCAGGGGTGATTGCTCTAGGAAAGTCCTTGTCCCACAGGAGACAGGTACCACTGGGAACTTCACCTCTCTTCCTCTAGGCAGGAGCAGTTCTGGAAGGGAATTGTCACTTCTGTATTTCGCCCCATCGCTCTCTCCCTTCCTTATTTTTGCTCCAGGGAAAGCGTCCTGAATCTATTTCCTGCTCTTGTGTCTTTGTATCAGGCAGGGATACTTCAATATTAGCTCTTGGGAGAGAGTTACATGTGGGTAAATCTTTTTGGAGCCCTGTGGAGTTTCCCATTTTCCTCAAGTCAATTCACAGTGTCCTCCCCTGAGACTCCACTCTGCAGACTCTTAGTGTTGGACCCTCTCCGGTGTCAGGAGAGTGTTGAATAGCACTACATGAGGGGTAAAGTTCAGCAGTTGTGCCTAGTTTTGATGTCCCTCTGCCACCAGCTCCCTGTTCTGCTGGTTCAACAAACAAAACACGGGGTATACAGTCAAGTCTGAACTTCAGAGAAACAGCGAGTAATTTCTTCAGAGTAATAAAGTCTCATCCATATCATTGTTTTCCAGGCAACCCCATCTCTATATTCTTGTGTTTCTCTCAAATAGCACACAGAGGAATGATTGGTGCCTCTGCCTAGTGAGGCAAGAAAAGTCTAGAGGGCTTTGCAGTTGGGAAAGCAGAGTGCTTCTCTTGACTGGCTCCCTGCTAAACTTGAACTCAAGAAAGGGAAGAAAAGCTTGTTTTGAATAGTTGGGTCACACTGACTGCTCTCCTCATTGGATTATTTGATCCTCAGGTTTGTGTCTATGGGCTGAGAGGGATAGGTAAGGAATTTGAAGGTAGTTTTTATGTGGATAACCTGCCACAGCTGTGTATTATATAATGCCTTCTTAAACTCCACTTGGTATGGTAGGCTCTCAAAATAGGGAAATATGGAAAATTCTCTGTCCTACCCACAGTTGTATTAAGGTAGCCTTTTCTTCTAAAGCCATGATGGAACTTGCTTATAATATCAACTCAAGCTATCATTGTATTCAACAAAACACGAGTTTGACAATTGTTGGAGTTTCTCCATAGCAGAAATGAAGCTACCTTATTTAGCTCCCATACTCCTTTCTTGTTCAACTATTTTAAAATACTATATTTTCTTCCCTTTAAGGAATGTGGATCTGGATCTCCATCAGTTATCTGAGCTTGAGTTGGGGAGACACTGTTCGGCTCCAGCATCTCTGTAATTCTCCACTGTCTCTAATTCTCCACTGTATGGTCTCACACCTCTTCCTAAGTCTCCAACACTTGTTGCTGATGCTTTTTGCTGACAATGGTGCTGAGCATCACTTCCAGCAGAACTTTGGCTTCCCCTTCCTGGTTGCTGGTGGCTCATAGCTCAGTCCTAACATGGATCTCATCCTGAAAAAGTCAAGGGAGCTATGTTGCCGAAACTGATGCTCCACAGCAGGAGTCACCTGCATCCTATGCCTGGTTACCAGGCATGCTGAGATGGAACTGGCATATAGGGTGGTCTTTCAACATGGCAATGACATCTGAACTTCAGAGCTTCCTCCCCTTAAGACTTATCTGTGCCCACTGCAGTAAATACATTACTTAAATAGAGCACGCTTTCTTTTTGGTCAAAAATGTTTTGTTTTATACTAAAATTTCCCTCTAGAATAGTTTGAAAGAAACACAGGTTAAATTATGACTATTTACATTTCACCTTTTCCTCCAAAATTTCTTTCAAAGTACCTTGAAGATACAAAACTCATTAAACATGCTTAAATCCCACTTTTATGTTAAACATAATGTATTCCACTAGGCTTTTATTTGGAGAGTGCTTAGAGAAGTTGTTTTATTTGAAACCCAGCAGAGAAGCTGGGCACTTTTCTGTAAAGAATTTCTTTTTAGATGTTCCCTAAATATTAGCTTGGAAACATGATTTTTCATCATAGCAAGTTTAAATCCCTTTCTTTTTGGTAGAATTTCAATTAAAATAAGCTTTACAAACTAGGCTTAAGCGTATAAAAAAACCTGGGTGTTAAAGAACTTCTTGAAGAGAAAAGCATTTAGAATGTTGTAATGATAAACGCACTTACAAGGATTAAAACTGAGTTTCCCCTGTAATCCATGTAATTTTTAATAATTATTCACAAACAGATGCATTTGGAACTAAATTCAGACGTGCCTGTTTTGTGTGATTTCTGACTGACGTCAGCCTTGACAGTACTCGAATCAAAAGGTTGTACTATTCTTCGGTGAAAAATTTTCAGGCCGTCTGTTCTATCCCCAGCCTTGACACTTCCTCCCCACACTCTTAAAGATAGCTGTTCTGCATGTGATCTGGTGATATCGCCTTGAAGTAGAGCTTCCAGCAGCTTTCCGTGATCTCAAAAACAGTTGTGGATCCATGCTGAGCAGGGCTCTGTGGTTCTGTGGAGGAGCTCCCAGGCTGGGGAGATGAAGGGTAAGTATAGACAGATTCTGAGTTAGACAGATCACTAGGCCCCAGCTTCTACATTAGCCAGAGCAGCTGTGATGGTTTCTAGTCTGCTTAGTTCCAGAGTTGTACCAAGATTTTCCTTCATTCAAAAAAAACGATTATAGACATTAAAAACAACAGCAGCCACCTGAAGCCACAGCCCTTCCCTTTCTGTGGACAGTTCCAGTTTAAATTATTTATACCCAGGGAACTTCTAGCTCTACAGTTTCCTTTTCATTTTAACAAAAAACAAAATAATCCAAGCAAACTCTCAGATGTCATTCTAGGAAGAGGTTCAGCATCATCCTTTCAAGCAGCCCCTGATACAGGAGTGTAAGATGCACTGATATTGTCATTACCTCTTGTAGCCACATGGTGTCACTGTGAACAACTGACCATTTTGACTGATGCTGCCACTCCACTTCTGGTTCAGGGTTTCGCAAGCCACTGAGACTCTAGGAAGACAGTTGACTGTAGTGGGTACTCCACTGCCTCTGTGTCATGATTACGAAGGAGTATTGCTACTGTCAGCATCACAGTTCTTGATAATCAGTTCCTGTGGCCCCTGTGAAGCTGTCCTCTGAGCTCCAGAAACACCACTTTGAGTGGTTGGACTGACTGCGTGTTCACTCCTGGAGAACCAACGCCTTATGTCTCTCTTCTAGTTCATCTTACTGGGGGTTGGGAAGCTTTCTAGTTTTCTATTCTTTAACCATGATGCATTGACTCCCTAGAGGTTGGGTCTTCCCATGCCTCATATCTAATGCTGACTCTTCTCATGTCTTCCAGTGACCACAATACCTTCCTAAAAGTCTGGTGTTCCATTTTGGGGCTGCATTCATGTGTCATCAAGGTGAATTTCTGACAGGTCATGCAAAGAAAGAGAAGAACTAGAAGGTGTACTAATGAGAGAGCAGGCAGATGATTTTATTGCTTTCTGCTGATATCATATAACATACATGGAAACCCCTGAAGATTTCACCAAGCAACTTAGTTCCTAGGTACAGCCACGTGTACGAATAACCAACAAAAGCCAGTAGTTTGGTCTATTGATGAGGGTCAGGGCTTGCCTAGCATGTGTGAGGCTCAGACTCAGGCCCATGAATGATGATAAAAGGGGTTATATTTTTTCTACACACTGGCAGTGAACATAAAGAAAAATAATCCTAAGAGCCATCTCATTTACAACAACTACAGAAATAAAATATTTTGGGCCAAACATGAGTTGAGAATATGAACTAGAAAACTATGAAATATTAATGAAAGAAATTGAATATATAGCTGGGAAATGATTCAGTGTTCACAAAATTGAAGAATTCATATAGTTCAATTGTCTATATTACCCACAGTGATCTGTATAGTCATGTGATTCCTACCAGAATCCCAAGTTCTTTTTTATTTTTTGATTCAAACTCTTTTTTTATTTAAAAATGTTTTTATATACAGCATATTTTGATCATATTCTTTTCCTAGCCCCAACTCCTCCTAGCTCCTCCCTACTTTATACTACCCACAAAACTTCATATGCTGTCTCTCCCAAAAACAAACAAACAAACAAACAAACAAAAATATAAACTTAAAAAAAAAGACATGGCTGGGCATGGTGACACACACCTTTGATCCCAGCACTCGGGAGGCAGAGGCAGGGGGATGTCTGTGAGTTCAAGGCTAGTCTGGTCTATATAATGAGTTTCAGGACAGCCAGAGCTACATAGTGAGACCTTGTCTCAAAAAACAAACAAAATAAACCAAAATAAAAAACAAATGAATACCAGTCCATGCTGGCATCGTGGCTCTTCTCATTATGCCCCCTACCTTGAATTTCTCCAGCTCATGGGCTTCTCACTCCAATATAATCCTGCTGTTTCGGTAATGTGCTTTTTGATCCCTTTCTCTTGGCCACCTTTCTTTTGCTATCTCTGTTCGTCTTTTTCTCTTTCTCTGCCCCTCCCCCCAGGGCCCAGTTCAGTCTACTGACCATGTTTAGTCTACTGCTTCCTCTCGATGCTCTGGACTCTTCCAGATGCCTGTGGCTGTACTCTCCCTCATATCTACAATAAAAACCCTCTCCTCAGCCATACCTTGGGGCAGTCATGTTCTCACTTCATACATCTGATGCCGAAAACCCTATTTTATACAAATATATACACTATAACTCCTCTACTCCACCTTACCCCCACCCTTGCTTAATCTGTTAACCCCATTCTTCTTCTCCTCTTCTTTCATATCACATTTATTCTACTATCTCTCCAGTTATATTCTTAATTGGGTTGTAAGATAGTAGGCTTTTAAAAATAATAAAATAACATAAAATAAAATATAGTAAGCTAAAACAATAACTAACACACTGGAATTAGAGAAAACAAACAGAAGGAAAAGAGGCTAAGAGAAGGCGCAAGAATCTGATCCCTACTCATTCACACCCTCAAGAATCCCATAAAGCACAGAACTATAAGCCATAATATATGCACAGAGGACCTGGTGCAGACCCATGCAGACCCTGTGCATGCTGCCTCAGTCTCTGTGATTCTTATGAGCTTTGATCGTGTTGATTTAGAGGGCCCTGTTTTCTTGGTGTTCTCCATCCCCTCTGGCTCTTACACTCTTTCCACCTCCTCTTCTGTGGGGTTCCCTGAGCCCTGAGGGGAATGAACGTCTCTTTTTATACAAACAGAATAAACAGTCGTATATAGTTCATACAGAATCACAAACAGTAACCAAGGTGGTCTCATGAGCAACAGGAACAAGGCTAGATATTTTCTTCACACTGATTTTCAAACAAAATCACAAAGCAATAGTAATCACAACAGAATGATTCTGGCATAAGAAAAGGCTCCATCAACCCATGGAAAAGAAAAAAAAAGGGAACAGACATTTTATTATTATTATTATTATTATTATTATTATTATTTTTACCTTACACTTCCTCTGTATGTACATTATGTATGGCTTCCAGTTTTGTGTTTTTAGGGGATTCCTTTGTGTACAAACATGTGTCTGTGTATCTCTATGAGTATCTCATGTTTTTTCTTTGGCTCTTTTTTTCCCTGTTTGTTTTGTCCTATTTTGGCTTGTTTGGATTTGCTTTATCTTATTATTATTCTTTAGATGATTATTTGTTTTTTAACAAGAGACAGAAAGGATGTGGATTCTGACAGGAGGGAAGTTGGGGGAAGTCTTGGAGGAGTTGTTGAAAGGTAAACCACAGTAAGAATATATTGTATGAATTACTGTATGAATATATTGTATGGATTATTTATAAAAGAAAGAGAAAAAAGGGATCAGAAGTGAACCTATGCATATGTGACCAGTTGATTGTAGACAAAGATGCTAAATAAAAAACGAGGAAGTAAGAGTCTGTTCACTAATTGGTGATAAGAAAATAATATAGACACGCAGAAGAATATGAGTGGGCCCTTATTTTGTGCTACATTAAAAACAACTCAAAAGGAATTAAGTGCTTGTGACACGAAACTATAATACTTCTACAAGAGAATACAATGGGAAAGCTGTACACCATGGGCAGTGCATTTGGGGGCATGACCCCAAATACACAGGCAACAGAAGCGAACACAGACAAATAGGAATACTTACGACTAAAACGACAAAGTGAAGACAGAATGGGGTGTCTGCAAACTGTACATCTGATATGGAGCTAATACCTCAAATATGTGAAGAGAAAGTGATCCAGTTTTAGAATGACCAAAGGACCCAACAAGACACTTCTTGAAAGATGAGTGTCAAGAGGTATACAAAAATGCTCATCACTATTCAAAAGGAAAATGCAAATTAAGACCACAATGAAATACCATTTCCATGCATCACTATCATAAAGACCAAAGATCAATAAATGCGTGAAAAAATGTTTGACATCCTCTGTCATCAATGAAATGTAAATCAAAACTAAATTGAGATTCCAGCTCACCTCGGCAAGAATGATTACTGTCAAGGAAATCATTGACAACAAATCCTGGTGAGGATGAGGGAAAAGAGGAATACTCCGCATTGCTGACGTGAGTGTAAACTACACAGCCACCATGGAAATCAGCATGGGGGTCCTCGGAAAACCGGAAAGAACTCCCCTTTATACTCCTATTAGGGATAGCTGGAGGAATTTAAGTAAACTCTGATTTGACACATGTAGAGCTTGGAAGTGGTTACAAGAATTCTGACAGTAAAAGACTTGTGAGCACGTAGAGAAAAGAGAATCCTTATACACTGTTGGTGAGAATGTGAATTTGTACATTCACTATGGAAGGCAGTGTGAAAGTCCGCCATAAAACTAAAAATAAATGACTGTATGAGTCTGTGATCCACTTGTGTGTGCATATCCAAGGGAAATACTGTCAGTATGTCAAGGAGCTCTCTTCACTTCCATGTTCATTACAGCACTATGCACAATAGTTGAGAAATGGAATCACCCTAAGTGGTTGATGAACCACTAAAGCAGAGGTTCTCAACAGGGGTTGCCTAAGACCCCAGAAAGCACAGATATTTACATTACAATTCTTGACAGTAGCAAAATTACAGTTATGAACTAGTAACAAAAATAATTTTATGTTTGGGGGTCACCATAACATGAACTGTATTTAAGGGTGACAGCCTAGTCTTACTGTGACTTGTTATGGCATGTTACGTTAATATCCCTGGGAGGCCTGCTCTTTTCTGAAGGTTAATGGAGGAGTGGATCTGGGGGAGAGGAAAGGAGGTAGGGAGAAGAGTAGGGAGGGGAAACACTGGTTGGGTTGTAACATATGAGAGGCAAATTAAAACAAAAAGAAAAAGTCACAGCACTAGGAAGGTTGAGAACCATGGTACTAAAAGAAGTGTGGGTGTGTATTCATTGTGAACCATCTGCTTTGAGAAGACATGTCATTAGCAACAGCATGGATGAACCTGGAAGACATCATGCCAAGTAAAACAGCCTGGACACAGGAAGACAAATATTTGCACTCTCATTTGTGTGTGGAACTACACTAATCCATCTCAAACAGAGTAGGATGATGAATATAGACAGAGGATGGGAGGAAGGAGGAGATTATGGCAGAGAGGTAGAAAAACTTTAACTGGACAGGAGGGTTGAGTCTTATTTCCTTTGAGATATACTCAGTGTGGTGAATATAGTACAGATAATGCTGTATTGACTTTCAGGTATGGTAGCAGATTCAGAATTGCTTCTATGTGGCTTAGTGAAGAAGAGTTGGGATAAAAAGACTAGATTATTACTGTGAAAGAGCTGAAGACTAAAGACAGAAGCTGAGGGAAGGTCTCTAGAGCTCTACGTGGGAAGCAGCCTGGAGCCACTTTGAGCTGGTGCCCAGTTGATCCCCATTGTTTGTGCCACTCCAGGTAAGTAGTAGCTTCTAGGATGGCACTGTCCCCTCCTGGACACAGATGCCATACCAACAATGGGTTGGAGAGAAACCCAGCTGATTGTGGGGATGGAACCAAGGGCGGGATGCATTGTGGGTAGAGAAATGGCTAGGGCAGCACTGTTTGTGGGAATGAGGGAAGTGCAGCATGGGGATTGGAAGCTGATTCTTCAAGAGTGCTTCAGAGTGACACCACCATGTCACTCTCCGGGCAAGTGATGATTTGGGAATAGTGTGGGAACATGAGAGGTGTACTGAACTTGGAGTAGTCTCACTGAGGGGAGCAATTGTTCTCAGGAAAGAACCATTGGACATTTGATATATATCCCAGGGAATAATACTGAGAATTGACAAATGGGGTAATACGAAGTTGAAAAATGGCTACACATCAAAGGAGACAACTGTGGAAAAATAGAATGGGAAAAAAATCTTTGCCAATCACACACACCAGACAAAGGATTAATATTGAGGATATATAAAGAACCATAAGAATTAAACACCAAAAATCTAAATCATTGAATCAATAAATGGGCTAATGAACTGAATCAATAGATCTCTAAAGGAGAAATACAGATTAATACTTGTAAAAGAGTTTCAACATCCTCAGCCATCAGAGAAATGCAAATTAAAGCTGCTTTGAGATGAGCCATCTCACCCAGTCTGAATGGCCATCATCAAGAAAAGAAATGACGACAAATGCTGGAACAGAAGCCTTATTCATTGCTCAAAGGATGTGGACTGGTGCAGCCAATATGGAAATCAGTGCAGGGTTTCTCACAGCACTGAAAATATCATATGATCCCGTTATACCAGTCTGGATCTATACTTGGCAGATGCTAAATCAACAAAGCACGGAGATTTCTTGCACAACTATACTTATTGCTACACTATTCAAAATAGCTAAAAAATGAAACCAGCCTAGATGCCCGTCAAGAAATAGATGAAATTGTGTTAGAGGTAAAGAAAAATGAAATCATGAACAGAACTGAAAATCATTATGTTAAGTGAATAATCCAGATTCAGACAAGTGGCACATGCTTTTCTCTCCCATGCGGAACTTGCCTATATGTGTATTTAAACGTGTGTGTTTATGTTCAGGTCGTGAAACTTGGAATGGGACAATGAGGGATAAAGAAAGAGAGGTTAATGTAATCCATGTGACATGGAAGCAGAAGGGAGCTGCTGTGTACGGGGAAGGGGATCAGCAGAGGAGAACCAGGGGAAAGGGAGGGGAGGAGAGAGATAAAGTACATATAAAAAGGCATAATGACCTGCTACTTTGTATGCTAACTTTAAAAATTAACAAATGATCTAGTTTACATTTCAGAGGCATTAAGTGATTCCATTCCAGAGATTTTCACCAAAAATGTTAAGTATCTGAGATGATGGATGTATCAATTAGCTTGATTTAAACATTGAATATTGTATCCCTAAATGACAAAGTTGCTTTGTACCATATAAATATATACAACTCTTATTTGTCAATTTATAATTAATTTTTTTGAAAGATTAATCTTTTGTTGTACGTTATAAATGATTTTTCGAGTCTTCCTTGGGAACTTATTTTGATAGAAGTCTAGGATGATGTGTGAGATCTGAGGACATGAATAGAATAGATGTACGAGAAGTGGTGACAGTAGAGAAGGGACACAGATGCATCCTGGGAGATCAGGAGAGCATAGACACATTTCACGTCATATTTTGCTTTATGCAGTAGCTGAATTGTCATCTTGGTATGTGGGGAAAGTAGAGGTGTGCCTTTGTGTCTTAATGTTCTCATGAGGCTGCGAGCCTTGGTTTCTTCATTTTCCTCTGGGGTCAAGGTTGCCCAGGTATCGGCTGATCTGCTACATGCATTATGCTCTAGTTCTTGAGAACCTTCTTGACGTGCCTCTTTCTCAGCCTCTAAGAATGTTTCTCAGAGGGCAGGATGGAGTTGCAAAGGAGAATGTCTTGGGATCCTTGGGTAAAGAGGGACTATGGAACGCTTGTTAAATCATCCTTTTTGTTGATCACAAGTGATCCTATACTGAGAAGCAGTATGGTGTATCTTTTAAGCTGTCCAAGGGGGACACATGATCTAATGAGCATGTCAACATTCAGAGCACTAGATGGTACATGTGGCCCTCAGTACTATCAGCTGAGTGAGTCAAGGACTGTGGCTTTCTTTCCTCTTGCCTTCATGGCCTCCATTATTCCTCGAGCATCTATAACTGATACTGCAGATTAAAACTTTGAGCCATCTCAAAGCCTTGGGGGACTTGCAGCAATTCTTAGACCCTGAGGCACTGTGTTAGACGTTTTCAGTATGGGGTAAAAATGTATCCCAGTCATCAGGGAGGGTTTAAAATGCAGATTCCTGGTTGACTTCCATGCCAAGTGAACCAGAGTGGCCTGAGGATTCTTTTAAGAGTCACTAAAAAATAAATGTGCTGGGGGCTGTCCTTGAAGTTTTATATTCTAAGTTTGAAGAAAACATTTTATGAATTTTAAAATATTCATAATTTTTTTTTTGGTTTTCTGAGACAGGATCTCTCTGTGTAGACTGACCTCGAACTCACAGAGATTCGCCTGGCTCTGCCTCCTGAGTGCTGGGATTAAAAGCATGCACCACCACCGCCTGGCTAAATATTCATAATGTTAATGTTAATTTTGGGTTGAATACCGTGGGAAGCAATGTTCTAATGTAACTCCTAATGACCTGTGCCTTGCAGTCCTCCCTTGTGATGACAGTGAGTGACACCTTTGATTTCTATTGAGTACAGTATGGCAAATGGACTTCTACTTCTAGATTATGTAACATTATGTACAAGAGAAAGGAATTTGCAGGGATAGCTAAGCCCCTCATTATTGTGGTAATTGATAGGGTAATTGATTTGGTGGGTCTCAACGGAGTCTGTCAGAAGAGTCAGAGAGAAAGGCTGCAGCCTATTGGCCTTAAAGAAAAACCATGCTATCATGTGGAAACCACACACAGTGGTTAGGCAGCCTCTTAGAGACAAGGACAGCCCGAAAGCCACAGTCACAAGACTTGAGCTCTGTCAGTGTCCTGAGGGTTCCAGAGAGGAGCTAGGATCTCAGGTCACATTGTGGTAGCTGTCTACCTTATACTACTTCCTATGGGCCTCTGAGAAGAGGAACCAGAAAAGCTAAGCTGTGCGCTATACTCAGACAGCCTGAGGTATGAGATGTACACTGACTAGAACTGCTGTTTATAGCAGCAGCAGCATTAGCAGCATCAGCATCATCATCATCATCATCAGCAGCAGCAGCAAATAAAAATAAGACATCTCATTTCTCAAGTGTTGTAAGAGAAGCATCATCAACATGTTTGATTTACAGTGTAGCTAGAGTTTTTCTGCCTGGCCCACAGTCAGGACAAATCTCTCTCACCTGCCAATCCCACAGTCGCTCAGACCCAACCAAGTAAACACAGAGACTTATATTGGTTATAAACTGTATGGCCGTGGCAGGCTTCTTGCTAGCTGTTCTTACAGCTTAAATTAATCCATTTTCATTAATCTATACCTTGCCACATGGCTCGTGGCTTACCGGCATCTTCACATGCTGTTTCTCATCGTGGCGGCTGGCAGTGTCTGTATGACTCAGCCTTCCACTTTCTAGCTTTATTCTCCTCCTTGTCCCGCCTATACTTTCTGCCTAGCCAATGGCCAATCAGTGCTTTATTTATTGACCAATCAGCAACACATTTGCCATACAGAACATCCCACAGCATTACAGCCCACACCAACAGTCTGCAAATCAGAGTCTAGTTACCATTGGGTAACAGGGAACCTTTTCAAGAAGTACATAGATGAAGGAATTGTTAAGAACATCCATTTTTCCAGGCTTGACCAAATCCACAGCACTATTCGCTGTGGTTGGCTGGGAAGGTGTCTACACTTCATGCAGCCATGTAAATCCTTCTTTTCTACCTTTGTTTTTCTGCCACAGACGGCCTATGAAAAGCCGTGTTGCCAGAGGAACCTGTGCTGGAGGTACCCGAGAAGGAGGACATTGATCCCTCCGGGCCTGCCCCACCGGATATTCTACTAAGCTTGCCTTCTGTGGGCCAGGGAGAAAACAACCCTTGAGTCCCGAGGGCAGACTTTATGGCATATGCATCTCATGTTCTCACCCATCCAACTGTTACTGGTTCTTGTAATCCTCCTACTCTATTTGTTCTTTATGATTTTCTTTCTCTCTCCTGCGGTGGTTTCCATGAAATTAGAAATGATATTGAGATTGTGACAGTGGCAGGAGTTAAAGCTGTTCTGCAGGTCATGGGAAAAACCCAGAAGGCTGGTGGCAGAAAACTGTAGATGGAGTGACATATAGATGGGATAAAAGACAAGAGTTGTCCAGAACTAGTTAGAAGACAACTTGACAAATTACAGAGTGATGGAGAAGGACTTAGGCTGTGAGGAAGCTTTTGTCTGGCACCTTAAACCATTGCTTATTTTTCTGTGCTTTCTGAGAAACTGCAAGTAGATGGCCTCTGGGGTGATTACCCCAGATGTTCTTAACCTGTGAAAGAATAAGCTGGTATGCTTTGGCTTTCTTCCTGGGAACTTCTATGTGCAATCAAGGGGCATGGGGTACACTTTGCTGATTTCCAAAAAGAACTTTTGAAACAATTGTAAAAAATCCAATCACCTGTTGAATTTTCTCATCCCCTATTTCCTTGTGTTATTACAATAAAAGACTGGGGTTGAGTCAGATCGGGATAAGGCAGAGAAGACGCACATCTCCAGATCTGACAAGACTCGTCAGCTTGCACCAACTCCTGTGTCTGAGTCTTTTCTTGCACCTGCCAGACATCCCTGCCCTTCGAGACCCTCGAAACTGCTGAGGCTGGTCCCGGCATTTTTCCATCTGTCATTCCATACATTTCTGCTGAGAAAGGTGTATTTTCACATGTCTGAAATTTTACCACTGTGCACTTTTCAGGGATGTAAAAATCATTGCTATTGATGGTGTCTTCAGTCTATCAAAACTCTATTTGTCTGCTGTGGGGTTGGTTCCTTTCCCTGCCTTTTCATGTGTCTACGTGGAGTTAGAAATAAGGCTTTGGAAATGGTGTTTCTGCTTCTGTTGTGACACTCCCAAGTATATTGTAAAGCAGGCTAGCAAAAAAGATCATAGCTTTTATGTCCCTTTTTGTTTTGTGTGCCTGTAGTATGTCCTCTCTCCAGGATCCAGTGGTAGCTGTTATGGCAAAAACTGTGACTGACTCAAGTCTGAGGGAAAAGGAAGACTACAGTGGAATGTGATGGTTAAGCCTGGGAATGTTGAGTAGTGAAGGCTCATTTTGTTCAGTTGGCAATTTCACGCAAAAGTCTGTTTCCAGAGCTCAGCGTCCATGTTAGAATTCAGAAGAAGATGCTGGGACAGGTGTTCACACTTACATTTGAATTGAAAAACGAGGTCATTTTTTTTGACAAAAATTTAATTAGATTTGGTTGATTGGCTTGGTAATGAGGACTTTGGTTTTGCCAATTACGTTTTCTGAAAGGATGGCTTTATAAATTGAAGGCACTAACTCTGCAGTTCTGAAGTTTGGAGAAATTTATTTAATGTTCAAAGTGTTTTAATTAAACTATTATAATGATAGTGGAGTTTTATAACTAGCAATATTTTTATTTTCTGATTTTTTTTCTATAATGGGCCACCCCGAATGCTTCCATGTAAAAGAGTAAGAGGATTATTCAATATGCCTTGGTAAATCCTGGCTTTGTGTGTCTATATGAACTTTAGGATTCTTTTTACTAATGATATAAAGAATATACTGGAATTTCATTGAAGACTACAATGAATCTGTAGATCTCTTTTTGTTATATAGCTAGTAATTCTGCCAAAGCATGAGAGAGCTTTTCATTTACCTGTGTCTTTCTCATTTTCTTCATAGTTTTCAAGTTTTATTATTGTGGTGATCTTTTATCTCCTTGATTAGGTTTATTTCTAAATATTTGGTATTTTTCTTGAAGCTATTGTGAATGAGATTTTTCTCCTCAGATTTTTTTTTGGGCAAATTCAGAAAAACTGATTTTTGTGTGTTAATTTTGTATCCTGCTACTTTGCTGAAGTATCTATCAGATCTAAGAGTTCTCATATCATCATTAGGGCCTTTTACTGATAGAATCCTATCATCTGAAAATAGGGAGAGTTTGATTTCTTCCTTTTTTGTATCCTTCCCAAGGTTTTTTATTGCCTTACTGCTTCTCTGAGTTAAGACATAAAACATTGTGCTGAGTAAGAATGGACACCCGGGTCTTGAACCTGATTTTAGAGGACATGCTATTAGCATCTTCCACTCAGCGTAATGTTGGGCATGTGTGTGTCACAGGTAGCTTTTTTTTTAATGCTGAGGTGCTTTCATTCTAGTATGAGTTTCTTCAGGGACTTGTCATGAAGGGATAATAGCATTTAAACCCTTTCTTGTATCAGTTTGAGATGACCATGTGATTTCTGTCCTTACATTTATTCATCTGTGTATATTGAACTATCCTTGAGTAACTTGGTCATGTTATGTGGTGTTTTCAATGTGCTCTTAAGTTCTGTTTGCAAGTATTTTGTTGAGAATTTTTATATCTATGTTCACTGGGGAAGTTTGCCATAGTTTTCTTTTCTTTCTTTTTCCTTTTCCTTTTCTGTAATGTCTTTATCCAGTTTGGGCATCAGGGTAATGCTAAATTAGGAGAAATGAGAATGAGTTTGATAGTCTGGCTTCTCTTTGTATTCATGGAAGAGTGTGGGGAATGTTGGTGTTATTTCTTTAAAGATTTGATTGAACTTGGCAGTGAACCTGTCTGTCCTTGAAATGACCATTACCCTTTCAGTCTTGGTTATAGCAATTTGTTTAAGATGTTTATATTCTCTTGACTTAGTTTTGGTAGGTTGTATTTGACTAGGAATATGTCTAAATTTTCTAGGTTTTTGGAATGTAAGTTTTCAAAGTATTCCTAACAATGTATGGATTTAATTTTAGCCTGTAGTAATGACTCCATTTTCATCTAATTTGGGCCTTCTCTTTCTTTATTAGTTTGGCTAGATGTTTTTCAATCATGTTTATGTTTTCAAAGAACCAGCTCGTTGTTTCATTCATTCTTTTAGTGTATGTTTCATTGTTTTTTGTCTTGATCTCTATATTTATTACCATCCTCTGTTTTGAGATTTGATTTGTGCTTGTTTTTCTAAGAAATTGTGGTAACATTAGAGTTCTCATTTGATCTCTGTCTGGCTTTTAATGTAAGCATTCATAGGCACAAGCTTTCCCTTTAGAACTGCCTTTGAGTTCCTCAAAAGTTATGAGATGTTGTTTTCATTTTCATTTGACTTTTAGCAGTTCTTAATTTTCCCTTCTTATTTCTTTGATGACCTAATGGATATTTAGAAGTATATTTTTAACTTCCAGATACTTCATAATGTCTATGCTTATGAAAAATGAGCAAGAAGTAGGGAGCCCCACTGCAAGGGTGAGGTTCTATGGAGAAGAAGTGTGGGGTGGAAACGATCAAAATACATTATATGTATGTATGTAATTCTCTAAGAATAAATATAAAAAATGCTATAACACTGATTTCTCTCTTAGACATTCCTGTATTTCTGGAACTAGCAATATGTCTTGTCTTACCCATGGTGCATGCAATCTAATTACATGTAACTTTTCACCTAAATGAAATTCCAAAGAAATTTAGTTAGTTGTGTATTCTGAATTAGTGGATTGAATTAAGGAGTGGGTAGCACTCTTCTGAAGACCTTTTTCTTTCTCTCAAAGTTGGCCAATTCAGTCAATACAAGGTTAATTTCTTATAGCTTGAACGCAACTTAGTTCATAAGTGTCTTGAAATGCTGGCCTAGTACCACTGAAAGTGAACATTATGAATTTAGGATCTTGAAAGAATGTACCTAACTTCTTTTAAAATCTTTTTGACAGTGATTGTCAACATCTTGCCAGCTTTAACTGCATATTGAACTGCCTTCCCGTGCCGTCAGCAGGGCTGAGGTGGAGGGAAACAATGCTTAATTAGATTGTAGCTACAAGGCTCTCACACTTTTCATTAAATTAGTGAGGAATCAACCAGAGTAGTTTGGCATCTTGAAGGCAAAAGAACGTCTTGAATAACTATAAACTTCTCACTATTCAAATTGGTGCTTTTTTATTGCCGAAATACAGCATTAGCTCAATAATATCAGCAATACCCACCCACTCCCCCAAAAAACACCTTCAAAAGAACGAAGAGCAAAACAATCAACTAGATTTTTCCTGTTTACCATGGGGAGTGTACATCTGTTTCCTCTGAACTGGAACATTTCTTCTTGGAGGGAAGAGGAGGCTTTGAAGACTCAGAGAGTCGTGGAACTTGGACCTCCCCAGGGTTATGGAAGCAGTGAACAATTGATGAAGAGGCTGTTTTCTGATGGAGCCAGCGAGTTGTGCAGGGACTCCAGTGATGCAGCTGCCATTCTGCATTCTTTAATGGACTTTGCCGATACAGCTGCCTTCAAACCATGCGTGCTTCTGCAGGTAACCCTAATTCAACTGGTTTACCAACCTAGATGTCGTGGAACCATTTCTTTTTTGTTTTTTGGTTTTTCAAGACAGTTTCTCCGTGTAGTTTTGGTGCCTGTCTTGGATCTTGCTCTGTAGACCAGGCTGGCCTCGAACTCACAGAGATCTGCCTGGCTCTGCCTCCCTAGTGCTGGAATTAAAGGCGTGCGCTACCGCCACCTGGCATGGAACCATTTCTTTCTTCTGTTGTTGACGTCCCAGTAGGGTGAGTAGACATTTGTTCATGTCTCTCGGAAAAACTCACACCACAGGAGGCATTTATGAGCCAAAGCAGCTCTGCAGAGCCAAGCTGGGGGTGTCTGAACATTGCCACAACGGCAAACTAAACTTCGGATTTTCTGGACTCTTCTGTTAGTGACCCAGCTGCAGGTGTCAAGTATTACAGTTCCAAGGTGCTACTGGTCCTGCACTCCTAGCTAATCATTAACTGCAGAATGAGCCAACCTCAAAAATCTAACACATAAAGTGCTCCAGGATCCAAAACCTTTTTCATGTGACCATGATGTCACAAGTTGACAATTTCACATCTGATCTCATGTGACAGGTTACAGGCCAAACGTGGGAGTCAGGAAACTAAGAGCGTCGATTAAATTATTCTTATCATACAAAAAACATGAGTCATAAAAACCAAATGTATTTCTGGTTTCACCTTAGGCCCCATCCTCTAGACAGCTCATTATATTAATACAAATATTCTAAATCTGACCCCCAACATTCTAAACATTGTCCATCATGAGCATTTTGTATTAGTGATGCTGAACCCATCATGATGACCATAGACTGTCCGCTTCTAGGGGTTATTGAATTTTCATGACTGAGTGGAAGGAACAGCCAAACTAATGATTATATTTCAAATAGATGGTGGGAAAATATTAAGGGTTGAAGAATTCTCAAATTTCATCCTATAGACAATGCAGTTTACCTGTGTTGTAATAGAGGATGGTCCATGCAAAGGCTTCAAAATTTCAAGATCTGGCATTGGAGATTTTCACCAAGTCTTCAAACAAACTAGTACTTTTATTCTTTTTTTTAAAAGAATTTCATACACGAGTATTATATCATGTCTCCCCTTCCAACTCCTCCTGTATCTCTTCAACTCTTGTTCAAATTCATGACCTCTTCTTTATATATTGGGGTGTGTGTGTGTGTGTGTGTGTGTGTACGTATAAACTTAGCCTGCTGATTCCATTTAGCACTGTTGCCATTGTACACACACACACACACACACACACACACACACACACACACACACGTATACTTTAGGCTGGTCATTTGAGATTAGATAACCTGTCAGGGGCTCCTATCTGGAGAAGACTGAATCTTCCTCTCTTAGCATCCTGGGGCTCTTCATCTAAGAGTGGCACCTTGTGAGATTTCCACCATCCATGATGCCATGTTATTTGGTGTTGTCATTGTGTTGGTGTTGTCTAGGCAACCAACTCAGGTGGAAAGCCTGTGACCCCAACAGTGACCAGGACAGCAAGATATCCTCAAGGGTGCAATAGTAGCATCTATATCTGATTGGACTTTAGGCCCACTCTATGGAGAGAATTCATGACCAGTACTACAAATTTTTCCAACTCCCCATGGCTGGTAGAGTCATGGACCCTAGAGGAGAACCTACTACTGTCACTTTCCTAAACCAGTATAATTTCTAACTGCATTCCAAATAGTTACTCTTATACAGATAAATGTAGCTCTTACCCCTCATCAAAGAAGCTTCTCTTTGACACAGACAGACACCACTACAGAAAACCACAACTTGTCAAAATGCAGAGGACCACTTACCATGGGGTGCCCACATGAAATTGATACATCCACAGCACAACCCCTACACCTAAGACTTGGGGAACATTGTGGTCAGGAAGGTTGGACCAGGACATGGTATGAGCTAATTTTTCTGTGTGTGACAGAGAAGCAGTACTCATGAAATCTCAAGTACTTTTATTTGTACAAACACAGTAAATTTGAGGCTTATAAATTTATAACCTATCAGTGAGGAGCTAGGGGGAGGAAGGAATGAGGGCATTCAATCATAAGTATTTATTGAGTACTATTATTTGCCATTTCCGAACTAGGTATATAGGTGAGCCGAACAGATAACATCCTTGTCCTCATGGCAATCAGTGGGATAGTGGTGGGAAAGAGCAAGAAACCAAACTGATGTATATGTGTGCTATAACTGTGTTATTCACATGCATGTGTAGTGTGACTTATAATGAATATGGTGAAGGAAAAGGAAAGAGTGCTGAGTGTGTCAGTGGAAGAGGCCTTCTGATTTTGCCTCTTAGGGCCAGATTAACTCTCTGGTCAAGTTTATAGACTCTGGAACTTAATACCTGGGTTCAAGACCCAACAGTGCTATTGCCTAGCTAATACACTCTTGGGCACATTATTAAGATTTCTGTACCCCTCTTTCTTGTGTAAAGTGTGAATACTAGCTCCTGCCTTACAGTTTGGTAATGGGGCCTTTCCTGAAGCCTTAAGAGAAGTGATTTTATTGGTGGCTCCATTCCAAAGGCAAACAAATTGAGGCTAGAATTCTGAGTAAACTTACAGTCCTCCTTCAAATTGTTTTCTCAGTTTATCTGTCTCAAATTACTCTCTGTCTGTGCTTCTCCCTCTGAGAATGTGCACGGGGGTTCTTCCTGCCTTGGTCATGACTTAAGGTGCTCTTTTTGCATGGGTGTGTGTGTGTGTGTGTGTATACATGCGATGTGGGGTTTGTATGTGTGTGTTTGTGTATGTGCATGTATGTTTGCACATGTGAGAATGTATGGACATGTGTGTGCATAGGCCACGTGCTCACACCTGACCCTTTTTTAATTACACTCCACTTGATAGGTGAGGCAGGTTCTCTCAGATGAACTTAGAGCTCACCAATAGGCTAGTCTAGCTAGCCAGCTTGCAGCTGGGATCACCTGTCTTTGTCTTCCAAGTATTGTTATTATAGGTGAGTTGCCACACCAAACCTACATTTGCACAGGGTCTGGGGATCTAAACCCTGTCCTCACACTTGCTGATAGCACACATCTGCTTTAAGCATTAAACTCCCCAGCCCCAGTGTGATCTTTTCTCTGTGAGTACTGAGGAACTTGTGTGTTGATCCACTTTAACCCATGTAAAGAATCAGGTCTTCTGAGAACATTCCAAATATCTAATACTTAAAACTCCTTCATCAAACTCAGCATTTAACAATATTTTTTCAAAGTTTTCAGGGTGGCAAATTATAGCCCCACATCTTCAAGCTCCTCTTTGGTTAGGAGACGTAGGCAATTAGAGCAAATTTATTGAAGCAGATTTTATACTTATTCTTGTAACAGAATTTCACCCCAGCTAAGAACAACCACTTAACCATATTGAAAAGCTAATTTAGTTTCAGCCCAGCGAGTTTTGAAATAAGTTCTTGTATAATAAAATTTAAATTATGATAGTTCTGTAGAAGTTACTGTGTATATATTTATAACTTTGTAATACACACTATTATGGTTGATTTAATATTCTGTTTATTCCAACTCACATTAAACTCCTGTTTGTTTAATTTCTGGATTCCTGTCAGTGGTTCCAGGCCATATTTCATCGCTTTTGTTTTATATAGTGGGAGTAGAGGGTGGCTTTGCTTTCGATAATTTCTAGCTGTGGTAATGATGTATTTTTAACTGCTCATAATTTAGAAAAATGCATGTGTAAATTGTGTCTAAGAAATAAAATAATGAAAACAAAGCAGCTGGCACTTGAATTACAAAAGCGATTGAACCCTTGCTGCTGTCTCCAGGAAGCTGCTGGGAGGATGTGCTGAAGACCCTCAGAGAGAGTGACCGCGGAGATGAGAAAAAGCCGGGCAGTTTTTAACTAATATTTACTGTAGTTGGGTCTGGAATGTCCCCAAAGGCAAAATAATGTAGCTATGTTCAGTGTGAAAAATTATTCATGCCATATGAAACAAATGAAAAGTATACACACACACACACACATACACACACACACACACATACACACACACACACATATAATAACAACCCTCTTTCTTAGAAAGTCTGGAGAAAGAAAATTATTCCAAGTTGCTAAACAGGTAAGAACCACCCAATCCAAAATGAATTTGAATAGGAATGTCTGTTTTGGGGGCTTTAAACTCTATAAGCCAACATTTTATAATTAAAATTATTTTCTGATTTCCTTTTTGTAAGCAAGAATTCCCTTCCCATTGGCTCTGAGGGGGCCTTATGTCTTGGTGAAACCTACTTACATCTCTGGATGGTCACTTGGTGCTCCCATCTCTGTAGGGTTGGTGCTGTGCCCTATGATGACTTTGGCGGGATACACCCCAGGAGACCAGGCTGCCACTCTTCTTTTCTACCCAGTCAGGGCATCACCTCTGGGATTTCCATATACTGTTCTCTCTTTCTAAAGCACTCCACTTTACAGAAGAGCAAAGTCTGATGAATCAACATGGTGACCCCTTAACCTTTCCCTTGCCTGTGTTGTAAAAGGAGGTGTCAAAAATTGCCATGGCAACAGAGCCTTTCTTATTCAAGGGATCTACCACTCCTGGACACTGTGTGATGGACACATGATGCAGCCCATTATTTCCTCCTTTCCAGAAATGTTTTTCCTCTTGTCTTAAAATCCCTAATACTTGTAGGCACGATGACGCTTATGTTTTTTGTAATCTAGCTGGCATTCATTGTGAACCAGCACAACAACACTTTCTCTGTCAGCATTTTACTGAAAACACATTGTCAGCTCTATCATTAGCTTCATTTTGTAAATCGATTCTTTTTATTGTTATTCATGTGGATGACAGAAGAAAGGGAGAAGGACTCCTACTGAGATAATTGCACTGTTCCCTCTCTGCAGGAAATACGAAATCTCCTTTATGCTTTCTGTGCCTACAAGCATGCTACTTCAAAGGGCAGTTCAGCAAAGAATCTGATGTTCAAAACGCCCGGTGGCATTTTCTGAGTAACACATGATCCAGCTTTTGAAGAGTCAAGGTGACTAATAGCTAGTGCATTGCCCAGATAGTTGCCCAGAACTGATGTAGTCATGGTTTAAAGTAGATGCTCTTTAGTGGCCAGCATTGGGACTTTGGGGCTTGCAAGGTAACTAGCCAGTGATGGTGCCAGCATAAAGTGTCTGCATTCTGTGCAGCTCAAGATGAACAAGGGTGCATTTTATCCTTCCCACTCTCCACTTTAAACGCAGATCAACTAGCTACTTAAACAGGAATGTTAGCCCTCCTTACACTGGTGATTTCCATGAGGTAAGAAATTGTGCTTTCCCCAGCTCTTTGGGACAGCAGAAATCTGACATTGTGATGCAGCTCTCCTCTGATTACAGGGTTTATGGAGGAAGGTCACAAGGACAGTTATTTCCAGTTTAGTATAACATAGGAATAGACACAGGAGGACAGAGGGTACTCATGGAAAAGGAAAAAGAGACAAGGAGAAGAGGCAGGCAGAGGGAGAGATTTGGAATCAGAAGCCTTGGGTAGAAGAGCTTTGGAGGGTCCCATTTCCATGTAAGCATTCTCAAAGTTCAAGCAATGAGTGGTATTTCCCCAGAGCCTCATCTACCACTGAGCACCCCAATAGTCTCCAACATCTTCTTGAGTGTGCCATAATATGCCCATGTTAGGAATGTCAGAAAGAAAAAAAATCTGATTATCTATCTAGACTATCACAAAAATAGGACATGCTCTTTTTAAGAAAATTAAGGGAGAGGGGAGCAAAAGAGGGGAGAAGAGAGGAGGGGAGAGACAGAATACAAGAGATCACATTTGATGGATATTTGTTCCCGAGCTCCCTACCCCGAGTCCCCCACCCCCACTTCATAACACTACCTACCACCCAGGGCCAGAATGCTTTTACTTTGGCCATCAGCAGTCACTGTTTTAAGAGACGGTACAAACCTAATTCCATGTACAGGGGTTGGAGACTTGAGAATGACTTGAAAAATGAGAAATATAAAATAGTTGGTGTCAATGGTTGTAGTCGAAAGATGCCCTTTGTCCCACCCAGCCTGGTTCTTGCGATAGAGATGAATCTCTCCCACCCACGTCCTGCAGCCGCTTGGTCCCAAGTAAACACACAGAGGCTTATATTATTTACAAACTGTATGGCCTTTGGCTAAGAATTCTTGCTAGCTACCTCTTATAACTTACCCCATTTCTATTAATCTATAAGTTGCCATGTGGCTGTGGCATTACTGGTTTGCTGGCATCTTTCTGCTCCTTAGGCAGTGACTGGCGTCTCTCCCTCTTCTCCTTTCTTTTCTCCGTCATGTATCTGCTTAGATTTCCTGCCTGCCTCTAAGCTGCCTTGCCATAGGCCAATGCAGCTTCATTTATCAGCCAATCAGAGCAACACACATTCACAGTGTATGGAAAGACACCCCACAGCAAATGGTAATATTTAGAGATATGTGAATGCTATGCTTGAACATGCTTTTCTCCAAAGGGATGTTGGAGTTTGTGTGTGTGCATGGGTGCCGGAATGGAGTCAAAATCCCATGTGTGGACATTTGCCATCCTCAGCCCTGCAGACACTGGGCTTCTGAGAGGACAATTATTGCAGAATTTGGTCAAGTCAAGAAAGATATTCAAGAAAGGTTTCTAGAATCTCCTAGGAAAATGCTTTATGTCATGATACTATAATACAAGCTTCAATTGCAAAAGTTTGAAGTCCAAGTTAGAATAGCATTTGTTGTTATTGATTACTGTGAAATTTAAGGAATTCTTAGTCATATACATGGATGTATTTAGTTAAAAATTTAGCTGGGCGGTGGTGGCGCACGCCTTTAATCCCAGTACTCGGGAGGCAGAGCCAGGCGGATCTCTGTGAGTTCAAGGCCAGCCTGGGCTACCAAGTGAGTTCCAGGAAAGGCGCAAAGCTACACAGAGAAACCCTGTCTCGAAAAACCAAAAAAAAAAAAAAAAAATTTAAAAAATACTCAGAAAATTAAGGCTTTATATTTAAAATGGTATTAATTATATCTAGGCCAACACATAGACCTGGCTGTCCTTGAACTCACAAAGATCCATGTACCTTTGCCTCTGAATGTTGAGATCAAAGGCACGTGCCTTTGATCCCACCTGGTTATGATTTATTTTTAATGGTGACTATTATACAGATTCTGGGACCATGTTTGAAGTATGAGCTTGTACTAAGTTTGCAAGGTATTTGTAAATAATCGCTTTAAGTACCTGCATCCCTGGGCACTCCCAGACTTGAGGTCCCCTTCTCACCAGCAGGAGGTTTGAGACTGAGGAGAATGGTTACTCAAGCACTAGCCTTTTCAGTTGTTCAAGTGTCTGATAACTGATGTGTTTACACACACACACACACACACACACACACACACACACACAAAGACACAAATACACACAAAAAGAGATACAGACATAGATACACGCGCACACACATGCACACATAAACGTGCATACACATGCACACATGAATGTGCACACACGTATGCACACATGCACACACACATACACACACAAGCACACACACACACATTTTTGATGGGGTTAAGGCATAATAAGCTTCCAGATTTTCCTCATAGCCATTGCGATTACTCATTTAGATTTTTCAGTCATTTCTTACTTAAGCAGGACATATTATTGTAGCTATTGCAGAACTTAGAATAAGCATTGTTGAATGAATGTGTATGCCCCTGAATTTATTACCTTGGGTTTGAGTACCCCGTGGAAAATATTTACTTTCCAGCAGCAACATAATTTCTCCCAAACTCAGATCTCTTCACTTCCCAAGCACATAAAAGGGTTATACTCTTGATAATTGTGCAGCTGGGCAACATTTAGTTATCACCACTAGATTGTTAGTAGATGAGATGTGTCTCTTTTGGAGTAGATCACTCTTGGGTTGCAGTGTTATCCTCCAGGCTGCTCTTTCCTAGTTAGAATAAGTCCTCAAGCATGATGGAGAAATGGGAGCAAGGACCCCACATGGGGCAAAGCTGAGTGGAGATGTGAAAAGCCACTTTGATGTGGGGCTTATTGGAAACCCATCTTATCTTAACTATCATATGATTGCTCTCCATAAAGACATCCAAATATATTCAGGGATTAGTAAACAGCCATCAACGTAAGGACATAACTGGTCTGATATTCTTAAGTTAAAAAAAAGAAATTAAATTATTTTTTGGTAAAGTAAATGTATGAAATTTGCCATTTGGCTATTAATATAAAGGATATAGAGAGTCTCTAAGTGCATTTCACATTATTGTTTAGATATTTCTATTACCCATTTTCAGAACTTTTTAATCTTTTACAATTTATTTTACTTCTATTTAAAAAAATTTGATTAAAATAGAATTACTTCTTTTTCCTCCTCCTTCCTCTCCTCCTTTCAATCCATCCTAAATCCCCCTCCTCACTCTTTTTCTATTTCACGGCCACTTTTTCTGTATTATTACTGTTACATTTACATATATGTGAATAAGTATATAAATGAAATCCATTGAATCTTTTTAGTGTTGCTTGTATGTGTATAATTTTTAGGACTGGCCACTTAATATTAGAGGCTCATTTCTGGGAAAGACTATTTCTCCCTTTCTCAGCAGTTATTGCCTTATTTCGATTTTTTAATCAATTAAAATTTTATTTTATGTGTATGAGTGTTTGCCTACTTGTGTCTATGCACTATGTGTGTTCCTGATATCCTTGGAGCTCAGAAGAGGGTGTTTGATTCCATGGATTTGGAGTTACAGATGGTTGTGTACCTTTGTGTAGGTGCTGGGTACTGAATGTGGGTCCTCTGTAAGAACAAGAAGTACTCTTAACCATCGAGTGATCTCTCCAGCCCTAAGTTTTAAAAATCTTTGCCTGTGTCTATATATCATGAAGTGTTTCACCTGTGTTTTACTCTAGCAGTTTAATATTCTTGATCTTACATCAATACTTTGATCCATTTTGAATTATTTTTATGCAGATTGAGAGATAAAGATCTAGTTTCATTCTTCAGTGCTTGGACATCTGCTTTCCTTGTTATCATTAGTTACAGGAACTGTCTTTTCCCAATACGTTTCTGACACATTTGTTGGAAAGTAGGTGTATAAAGCTGCATGGGATTTTATCTATGTCCTCTATTGTCATCCAATAATCTCCATACATATTTTGTGCCAATATCAGACTGTTTTCATTACTATGGCTCTGTAATATAATTTGGCATCAGGTACTGTGATTTCTCCAGTGTTTTGTGCTTCCATATGAATTTTAGGATTATTCTTTTCTAGTTCTGAGGATACTAGAATTTTGATAGGGATTGCATTGAATCTACAGATTGCAATCAGTAACAGCTATTTTTTACATATGAAATCTGCCAAACCATGAGCATGGATCTCTATACTTTTGTATCTCCTTCAACTTCATTCAGTCTAGTGTCTTAATGAATTCCTTCCATGGTCTTTCCCCTCTTTGGTTATGTTTATTTTTAGATACTTCATTTTTTGGTAGCTATTGAGCATGTAATTTTTGTAATTTATTTCTTAGCAAATTCATTATTAGTATATAAAGGTATATTGCATATTATATTAATTCTGTATCCTGCTACTTTGCTGAAAGTGTTTGTAAGTCTCAGAATCTTCTCATAGAGTATTTAGGGTTTTTTGAGTATAGGGACAGTTTGTCTGTAAATGGGGATCATTTGGCTGTTTTCTTACTTATAGCATCTCATCTTTCCCTTGTCTTATTGCCCTAGGTAAGACTCGGACCACTGTATTGAATAAAAGGAGAGAGAATGGAAACTCTTGCCTTGTTCTGGGCATTAGAGGAAATGCTCTCAGCCTTTCCAGTTTAATATAATATTGGCTATATCTTTATGTTTTGCAGACTTCACTCTGCTCTTTTTTATTCCTAGTTTCTTCAGAGCTTTTTATCCCAAGAGGTTTTGAACATCATTGAAGGACTTTTCTGCATTGACTGAGATAATCAAGTGGTTTCTGATCTTAAGCCTGTTTATAGATTATGCTTGGAGTTTTCTCTTAAGCTCTCAGAATTCTCCTCACACAACTCTGTTCTTGGATTGTGTTCCTATAACCATTGCCAGGCTACTAGTAAGAGCTCTTAAGGTAGCTAATGTCTTTTGTACCATTGACATCTCTCATAACAATGAAGATATTAAGCAAGGAAGCATTTTAATTTTGAATTATGTTTTCCCCTATAGGAGACTCAAGAACATAAGGAACTTGCCAGCGCTAACCTTGCCTATCTGTCAAGATTGGGCCATCAGTGGAACAGCCTGCAAAGGATGATGCTGTTTGACGTAACTCAGACAGGAAATCTTACCTGAGTTCTGCTAAAACAATTGGTTCATCATCTTTGACAAATTAAAGTTTCTTCTTGAGTATTGAGAACATTTGAGGTCACTCCAGACTTGGAAACAGTTGCCAAACATAACCCTTAGCCCCTCTCATCAACTCAGGATGTCCCAGTATTAGTAAGGAATCCTATTCTGTTCAGCATAGCACAGACAGTGCCAAGTTCCCTTTGGGCATCATCTCCTGATTCTTCCAGTGCCCAGAGACCAGCAGTGCTGATTTCCACAGACTTCCAGACCACTGTCCTTCCCTGCTCTATGAAAATGTTGACTTTTATGGTTATCTTTGTCCACTCTCTGTTTCTTCAACTGAATCCCACAGATGAATTTATAACAAATAGAGCTTTGTTTACTTTATAGTTAAGGGGCTGTGAAGACCAAGAGTGTGGTACTAGCATTTGGCAAGGCCCTTCCTGAGATATCATAACATGATGCACTCATAACAACATGTATAAGGAGGCATGAAGCAGTGAGACAGAGATAGATAGATGATAGATAGATACATGGATAGATAGATAGGTAGATAGATAGATAGATGATAGATAGATAGGTAGGTAGATAGATAGATAGGTAGATAGATAGATGATAGATAGATGATAGATAGATAGATGATAGATAGATAATAGATGGATATATAGATAGATGGATATATAGATAGATAGGTAGGTAGGTAGGTAGATAGATAGATGGATAGATGGATAGATGGATAGATAGATGGATAGATGGATAGATAGATGGATAGATAGATAGGTAGGTAGAGTTCACATTTATAATGAAACCACTTATATGATAACACCAATCTATGAGTGGGCTAACTCAAGCATGATGGTGGAGCCATCAAGACTGAATGATTATCTGAATTTATGATTGAGAACCAAGGTTCCAATTTTGGAGTACATAGTCAAATGATAGCACTGATTGGAAAATAAAACTTATCAGCTGTAGATCAAGTTGTTAGAACAATGAATTAGCTTTCTTAAGCTACCCTGGCATTCTGAAAATTACCAAAGGGCTAGCTGAGAATGCCATCTGGTGTCCTTGGCCTGCAGATAGAAAATGCTTGAACATTTCCATAATACCTCTGTCTGGCAGCTCTCCTTATGGCCCTGTTCCTATGGAGACAACTACAGTTCCTCATGGTTCCCCTAGTGCCTTTCAGTGCTTTCATCTGTCATCATTGAAGGACAAAAAGTAGCAGGTAGTGAATGACGTTAGAAGTTTAACAGAAATAAAAGTGACAGCAGAAAAGAAAATGACTTCAAGGGAGGAAGATTTTACCCAAAGAGAAACAGATTTTGTGCAGTATCATGTAGACTATCACATCAGACTGAATGACATAGAGACCTCCAGTGTTGGTTCAAATGCTGTCTCATGGGGCATTAGAGTGCTTATAGAAAGTGCAATCACTGGTACTTACCACAGTAGCTCTGCCATTCAGAAAATGTGAAACTATGTTCAGACCCATGGCTAAGTAAGATATAGAAGTGTTTCATTTGATGACTGCTGTAAAATACTTAAAATATGGCAAGCTCTAGAACTCCCAAGAATTCTTAACTGCAGAGTCTGTTAATGTTCCACACTTTGTACACCAATGATGCCATATCAACAAGACTCCATTACTGACAGGTGAATTGTTTAGTTGACAGCCATGCTACTTTATGCAAAATTGTATTGTAGGTAGAAAGAATAATCCCAAAGTGGTTATGTTTTTGAGGCAGAGTCTTTGCTGTGGAACTCAGGCCTTCATGACCACCTTAAAGTCACGGTAGCTGGGATGACCTGTATACAATCCTCAAAAGATTGGCACCATTAATATCTCCTTGTAGAATGAGAGAGCCAGAGACAAGGGTATCTCTTTTCTCCTTCCTATCATGATACTATATTTTATTTCTATCCACAGCAAGAGACAAGATAAAGGGACATACATAGGAAAGGACTGGGTCAAGTTATCCCTGTTTTGAGACTATTTGATTTTGCACTTAAAAGACCTTAAAGATTCAACCAGGTAGGCAATTCTTAAATCTGATAAACATTTTCAACAAAGTAGCAGTATGTAAAATCAACATACAAAAAAGGAGATTTTCTATATACCATAATAAGCTTGTTGAGAAAGAAATCAGAAAAAATAATCCTTCATAGCTTCAAAGAAATACAATATGAAACAGAATAAAACAAACAAAAAAACCTCTAGAAATAAACCTAACGAAGGAGGTGAAATACTTCTACCATGAAAACACAATGAAGAAAGAAAGTGAGGACACTAGAAGATGAAATGACCTCCAGTATTCATGGCTTGATAGAATTAATGTTGTGAAAGTAGTTATGTCACCAAAAGTGATCTCCAGATTCAACACAATGCCTATCAAAATTCTAACAACATATTGCACAGAAATAGGACAAAACATCCTAAAGTTCACATAGAAGCACAAAAGACCCTGAATAGATAAAGCAATCCTATGCAGAAACAGCAAATTGGAGATAACATGATCTATGAACTCCAATTATACTACAAAGCCATAGTAACAAAATAGCACGGTACTGGCACACAGCACAAATAAAAGACATGTAAATAAAAAGAGTAGAACAGAGAACCTAGAAATAAACTTACAAAGCTACAGTCACCTATTTTTTTCTAAGACAGGGTTTCTCTGTGTAACAGTCTGGCTGTCCTGGAATTTTTTTTTGTAGACTTGGCTGGCCTTGAATTCACAGAGATCTGCTTGCCTCTGTCTTCTGAGTGCTGGGGTTAAGGGCATGTACCACCACCACCCAGCTTCAGTCACCTAACTTTTGACAAAGGTGTCAAAAAAGATTTTAGAAAAGATAGCCACGTCAACACATAGTGATGGAAAAACTGGATATCCATCTGTAGAAGAACAAAACTAGATCTACATTGTTCAAACTGTTCATAATTCAATGGATCAAAAGCCTAATGTAGGACCTGAAACCATGAAAGTGCTAGCAGAAAATAGGCAGCATCCTTCCAGATGCAGGGATAGGCAAGGACTTTCTAGAAAGGTCATTGTGAACATAGAAATAACTCATAGTATTGACAAATGGCAATACATGAAATTAAAATAAAAAACTTCTGCATAGAAGGGAAGCAATCGAAGTGAAGAGATAGCCTACAGAGTGGAAGGAAATCCTTGCCATCTAACAGAGGACTGATATTTAGACTCTATGAAAAATTCCAAGTTCCAAAAAGCACATTATTCAATCAACAAATGGCTAAAATTTCATCAGATATTTCTCAAAAAAGTAACAAGTGTCCAATAAATATTTGAAAAACAAGTGTTCAACACACTTAGGGAGGAAGTGAACAAGAGGATTGCTTTGAGTTTCCCCCTGTTAGAGTGGATAAATCAAGAAGTGAGAGCAAATGCTGGTGAGGATGTGGGGCAAGAGAAGCCATTATACACTTCTGGTAGGGATGTAAACTGAGGAAGGCCCTGTAGAACTCAGTGTGGAGGTTTCTCAAAACATTAAATGTTGACCTGCTCTGTGGATGAAACTGGACACCATGCTAAATGAAATAAACCAGATTCAGTATGATACATACAACATATGTTCTCTCATGTCAGAAGTCTCAATGTATATAATAAATACATATACATATATACACACACTTGACATGAAATTAGAAGGGGTGTCATTGGGGGAAGAGGTCTTAAGGGAGGAGGTGGGGAAGGAGAAAGGGCAGTAGAGGGAATAGAAGAAAAATATCATGTTTGCTCTAATACCTAGAATCTAAAGTAGAACATCCATGTGCTGCATGTGAAATGAAGTCAGAAGAGGGGTTTGGGGTGTAGGAAGGGGCCCAGCCCAGGACCAGCAAGGTGATGGAGGAGGGAAGGGTAGAGAAGGGAAAGCAAATGGGAGTATACTACAATGTTAAGTATGAATGAAAACGTCAATGGAATTCATTATTTTATTCTAGTTTTAAAATTTAATCAACAGAAAATCATCTCTCGCTTTCTCTTTCTCTACTTTACTCCTCCTTCCCTTAAAGAAAAGCCACAGGAGACACCGGGGGAGGTCAGGAGTGGGTCCTCATCACCTGAAGTCGTCATATTGACCTCAGACTCCCAGCTTCCTGAACTATGAGAATGGAGTGTCTTTGGGCCAAATTACTAGTCTGTGGTATTTAGTGGCCGAATCATGTGTCCTTGTTTTTTTTTTTTTTTTTTTTTTTCCATGATAGGTCATATGAGGACACCATCTCACGAATTATCAATGTTTTTCAGCCTTCTTTGTAATTAGGTGTGGGTGTGTAGCTAATGAAGTTTTATAAGAAATTCATTTGGAAAACTTCTGGAGGAAATATTTCCTTTGAGCACAAAATACATACACACACCCATACATATATACATACATATAACATACACATATACACACAATACAGATATGCACACATATACACACCCATACATACATACACATATGCATACATATATCATACACACACCTATACATATATACTCATACCCATACATACATACATGCATGCATGCATACATACATACATACATAAGTTAAGGAAAACAGCCATGTTAGGAAAGTTTTCTCACTGTCCTTGTCCTCATGTCCTTTCTTCCTGCCTTTACATCGGGATGTCATTCAAGCCATGACAGGCATCTACAAGGTATGGGTCATAACAAGACATGTCACCCAGGCACATGGATGGCAGAAGGGAGAGATGGAGATGTCTTCAGTCCTGGATGACACAGTGGAGCCTCTGAGCCAAGTGTGGTGCAGCCTTCGCCCCAGGTTCTTGTGACCCAAGAGGACAAAACATCCTAGAGGGTTTTCCTCGAAACTCTGAGATTTGCATTGTTGAACTTCCCAAGTAATCGGTGTATGGAGGATTTAGTTTTAGGGTTTCTTTTTTTTTGTGCTAGATTTAGTAAATTTGGTAAATATTTATTTTAAAATAAAGAAGAATCTGCAAGCCAAGTTGCAGAGAAAGTGATGAGAGGAGGCTGTTGATTTGGGGTAAGCCACCGACAAGGTGTTGTGCAGCTGTTTCCTTAGAGATTGAAACATCCCATCTTCAGGCAAGCTCCTTCAGCGGGAAGGTAAACTACTTAAAATGGCTTCAGGACGTCTCTGAAAGTGACCAGATATACTAGGCCCATCCCCACTGTGGTTAGCAATAAAGATGGCTAAGAACCATTCTCAGACAAGCTATTCTACAAAGAAGCTTCTGAGGCCAGACCGTCTGTCTGGAAGAGGTTTAGACCAATTGAGTCACTTGGAAGGGACACTCTCCAAACTGTGGAGTATCTGCAGGTTGTGCAGTGTGCTCCAGCTTCCCAGCTTTTGTGAGCCGCTGCCCATGCTGGGTGGGCTTTGGTGAGACAGCTGTCTTGGAAATGCCATTTCTACTCTAGTGAGTAACCCTCACCCATACCCCTGTAAGTAACCCCAGGAAAACTCATTGGTTCACCAAGTTGGACTTTGGTGGTATACACACTTTTGTCTGCTGTGGGATCCCTGAAGAGACTCTTGCCAGCTCACAAACATGGCTCTGGCAGGCCTTGCTCTTCTCTCCCATTCTCTCTGCCTTGTTAAAAATCATTAGATTACATTCCTAAAACTAGCCTCCAAGGTCTGTTCCCTTATTTGGCCACTTCCTCCTTCTGAGGCTGACTATCATGGTCCAGCTATCAGTATTGAATTTCAGCAATCAAAAGCCCCCTTGGCTCACCTAATTAACATGCCCAGTTAAAATTAAGCACCTCATCCTAACACAGGGTTTCCCCCTGTACCTCTATAAACTGCC
This sequence comes from Peromyscus eremicus, assembly GCF_949786415.1. NCBI lineage: Eukaryota > Metazoa > Chordata > Mammalia > Rodentia > Cricetidae > Peromyscus > Peromyscus eremicus. Next base: position 48,528,614 of record NC_081425.1, on the reverse strand, counting down.
ATTTTTCTATGTGCCACAGCAGTCCTTTGTCCTCCTCCACCCCCGGAATAAATCTCCCTGCCCCCTGTCCCTTGTTTCCTTCCCCTTCTCCCACATCCTCTGTCTCTTGCCTTTGTCTCTTATTCTCTGCCTTCTGTCCCTCGGGGGAAAGTAAATCTCCTTTGTGCTGAGAACTTGGTCTTGGGGGTCCTGGGCTGATACTTTTCCTGTCCCCCTCATCCCCCAATCTGGGGCAAGTAGACATCTTGACACACAAGGTAAGGGCTGGATGTGAATTTCTGGGCAAGTTGACTGATATGTCCGTTTCCCAGCTACTAATTTAGTTCTTAAAGACAACAATGAAAAAAGTAATACAGAGATAATCATAGCTCGCATATTACCCCTACTCACTATATGCTGGATCCTCTTCCAAGACATCTTAAAAAATTGATTTATGAATTCTCCTAGTTAAGTCTAACAGGTGCTATGTCAGCCTGTCTCTATGGGACTTCCTCTGGTCCCCAGCTCTCACTGTGCATGTTATTGTGTCTTCACTGCTCACACTGCTGGCCTGTGTGACTGTCCTGATTAGTTTTTATTGTCAACTTGACAGAACTTAGAGTCACTCGGGAAGGAGGGAACCTCAAAGAATTGCTTCCATCAGATTGGCATATATACCTGTCTGTGGAGCTTTGTCTTAATTGCTAATTGATGTGAGAAGGCTCAGCCCACAGTGGGTGGTGCTATCCCTAGGCAGGTGATCCTGACCTATAGAAGAAAGGTAGCTGAATAGAAGTCACCAAGCAAGCAGTTTTGCTCTCTGGTTTTTGCTTCAGCGCCTGCTTGAGTTCCTTCTTTGACTTCCCTCAATGATGAACTGTGACTTGGAAGTGTAAGTCAAATAAACCTTTTCTCCACTAAATTGCTTTTGCCAAGAGTATTTTATCACAGCAACAGAAAAAAGAAACCAGAACCGTGAACAATGACCTAGGGCAGAAAGGATGACATTTCCCTTCCCAGATGAGACCATGGAAGATTGTAACTGTGTTCTTGGCAAGGAACTGAGGACTCCATCCTGCACCAGGAAGGGAGTTCAGGCTTGCCAACACCACATTAGGAAGTCTGGAAGCAGATCTTCTTGTCTCAGGCGACTGCAGCCCTGGCCAGCAGCCTGGCTGTAGCTTCTGGAAAGATTGTAAAGTAGGATCTCCCAGCTAAGGCACTGCAGAGCCCTTGCCCACGGTATCGGCTACTACGGCTGGACTTTAGGTATATAGCAATAGATTGCTAATATAAACAGCTACTACTTACTCATTTTACAGGGAAATGCAAAGAAGTTTGGTACTCTCTCAAGTTTATAGACCCTTTAGGTGCTAGAACTGGTGTGCATTACCCAGTCTCTCTGCACAGCCCATCCTTGCCTTCCCTAGACTGTCTCTTGGCATTTTTGTGGACATTTTATTGTGCAATGGTTGGGGTGTTCCTTGGTATGAACAGGGTATGTAAACTCATCAAGGAAAAGCTGAGCAGAGTCACCTTCCATAGCAAAAACACTGTGCCCACAGGTCTCAGCCTACTTTGGATCACCCCGTTTTAGAAGTTGGTGACTTCAAGAGCTCTGAGAACCTAAAGCCTCAGCCAAGCACAGCTCTTACACCAGTATTTGTACCTGGAATCATGTAGCTAATAAAGAAAACATGACAGTAACACATCAGCTCACAGCCTGGGATGGACTTGTTCCTAACTCCAACCCTTGGGTTAACTTCAAGTTCATTACTTGTTTCTAATCCATATGAGGTAATTCCTCTGTCAGTGACCTCCAAATGTGCCAGAACAAACCTCTTGGCAAGCTCAAGTCCCGGAAACAGTATCAGACATTTAGAGAAATGAGAGAATGCTAATTCCAGAGAATGTACTGTGAGGCTCTAATCCTTCCTTGGGCCAAGCTGAAGTCAGGCACAAAATAAAAATTCCTTTCCCAATAAGCATTTGTGTCATACCCCAGATGATCTAGCTCTCTCGACTTTTAAGAAAGCCCCACATACATCGCTTCTTTTCATTTGTAGCATATACTTATGCAAATGAAGGAATGCCCTCCCTCAAGCGAGGTCAAGCAATTTATTAAGGTTTTACAATAACAAGGACTCTGTTATTTTGAAATGTTTACTGTACCTGCTTATTATTCAAAGCACTTTCCACATACAAACTGATTTGATCCTGACCACAACCCTAGGGGACAGATTCTATTATCAGCCTCATTTTTGTAGATAAGGTAACTAGGGGCAGGAAAGTTAATTAATTTGTTCTAAGATCTCAAAGACACAAACAATTGAGCATGGATTTGAACTCATAAAGTCTGTCTAATGGAAGCTTCTGGTCTCTAAGACTTTGTGTAAAACCTGGCCATGATGGATTCAATCCACCATATGCTTTGCTGTAGTTGGTTAGAAAGGTAGGTTGAGATCTGAGCTCAGTTGCAGTTTTTAAAAACATGTGTATGTATGCTTGCACACATGCATTTGGAGGCCAGAGGTCAACCCCATGTATTGTTCCCCAAGTGTCATCCACTTGGCCTTTTTGAGACAGGATTTCTTCATTGACCTGGAGCTCACCCATTAGGTTAGGCTGTCTGGCCAGCCAGGCCCAGGGATTCTCCAGTCTGGACTTGTAGCACTAAGATCCAAGCACACATTATAACATGCAGCTTCTTTCCTTGGGTTCCCGGGCTCAAACTCAGGTCTGCATGCTGTGTGGTCAGCATTTTACCGAGTGAGTCATCTCTGAAGCCTTTAGTTTTAATTGTCACGCTGATGGCCATGCTCAAGTTGGTAAACATTTTGTTGCTCTTCCAGATATCCCAAGTCACCAGACATCCATGCATCTGCAGGTACACACATTTATCTGAGAAAACCATTATCTAGTTTACCTATAATTATAGCACCTTTCCTTTTAAGCCACCTGTCATGGTTGATATAAAGACCTTCCTTTGCTAACACTGAGAAAGACCTTCCTTTGCTAACACTGAGAAGTACTTGTCAACTTTGGAAAATCAGTCCCTTGACTGAATTGATTCCCGAGGGTGCCATGCAGACCACAGAGCACCCCTGGAGGTACCAAGTCATGTGTCCTTCCTCCCCCAGATACTGACTTCAGATTGCATATGAACTTCTGATGTGGGCATGCGTGATCAGACCTGGAGGGGCTCCCTTTTCTTCTCTAGGACATATATGGGAATCAAGTTCAAATCCTCTCACGTGGCTCTCCCCAAGGTCCCAACTTGAACGTGACTTTCAGGGTCTCCCTTTCTTGGTAGTGAGAATGGAGGTCCGTATGTCCTTGTACACCTTGTACAATGTCCTTGTACACCTATTAACTTAGAAAGACTGATCCTTTTCTGTGTGCTGGTAGATGCATAGAGTAGGGGCTGAGAATGTGGGTTTACGGTTAGCTGGCCTGATGCTTACCTTTATAATTTTGTCTCCTAAGCTCCCCCTCTTCTGTATTCTAAGCAAAAAGGGTAGAAACAGCATGTAACATGGTTTGAAGGCCAGCATGGAGTCCCAAACCTATAATCCCAGCACTTGGAGGTCACTCTTAGCTACATAGTGAATTTGAGTCCATCCTGAGCTGTATGAGATCACGTCTCAAAACAAATAATTAAACGAACAAAGACAAGCATACTTGAACCTATTTCCCCCACCAGATGTCTGAGGGTTGGGTCTCATTTCCCTTTGTGTCTTCCTACACCAGGAGCTACAAGCAGATCTAACACTTGTTAGGGGATAGAGAGTGGTGAGCAGGAAGGATTTGGGAGATATTTACACCCATGTAGAAGCACACAGTGTACTATTGTTAATTTGAGAGAATGTCCTTATATATTTTTACATTTTATTCTAACAACAATTCTATCCTCTAGCATAGTTGTTATTATCTTCAGAGATCTAGAACTTTCACAATGAGCCCATAGGGTGATGGCAGGACTCCAGGTCATATTTTCTTCTCTTCTGATCCTGCCACTCTGCTCTGACCTTTGATATACTTACTAGAGGACTTTCTAGGACATTAGAGAAGGGATCCTACAGACTACACAACCTCTATCTTTGAGTCATTCAATAACATGTAGTTGACTCTAACCACCAACATCCACAAGTAGTCACTGAGTATTTATGAGGTGCCGCACTCTGTATATGATGTCATTTAACTCTTAAACTCTAGTGACAGAATGATAGATATGTACAAGTTAAAAGATTTAGGGAAATTTATTTTGGAAAGAATTATTTTGGCTCATTGTTTTAAGGCAGCATAGGGATAGCCTAGCAACCCAGGACTCTGCTTGACTTGAGACATACAGCAACCACACCCTTTTCCTAACAATGAACTTGGCAGCTTGGGACTTTGACCTGCATCAACTTGCATGATACCCCTACTTACAATAATGGAGTGCATTGCTCCAACAACCCATTGAAACAGCTTTTGAAATATATCCAGGTACAGGAGGCAGGAGTCTTATCCAGCCTGAACTAGTTTTGGGTGTATATAAACTTTATCCTCTGGGTGAACTTTTGGAGAAAATTTCCTATCTTACCATCTAATGCTTATGCATAATTGAGTGTCGATATGATTGAAATCAGATGCATCACAGGAAGGCACACTCCCAGTAAAGAAAAACTTATATAACCCAAGCCAGGCAATCAAAACAGAATCACATACTCCATGCCCACCAGGACCAACTTCTAACTCTGTAACAGTCCCAAATAATGAAGGTTCTTGAGCACTCTAGTTCAAGTAGACTCCTGCTGCTTTTCTGTGTGTCTTGCATAGTCTCTTTAATCAAAACTTCCTGTTGTGTTGCCATTTGTGTGTGCTTTTCTAGTTCTCTGAATGAGACACCAAGAACTTGAATACTCTTGGTTCTGACACGATCATGTGTAGCTTGAGTTTTCCTGCCTGGCCCACAGTCAGGACAAATCTCTCTCACCTGCCAGTCCCACAGCCGCTCAGACCTGACCAAGTAAATACAGAGACTTATATTGCTTACAAACTGTATGGCCATGGCAGGCTTCTTGCTAACTGTTCTTACAGCTTAAATTAATCCATTTCTATTAATCTATACTTTGCCACGTGGCTCATGACTTACCGGCATCTTCACATGCTGCTTGTCATCATGGCGGCTGGCAGTGTCTCTCTGACTCAGCCTTCCACTTCCCAGCTTTATTCTCCTCCTTGTCCCACCTACACTTCCTGCCTGGCCACTGACCAATCAGTGATTTATTTATTGACTAATCAGCAACACATTTGCCATACAGACCATCCCACAGCAATCATGGGCAGCATATTCAGAAGGCTAAGCCCATCATGGCAGAGTATCTCAGGTCACATCCTCAGTAGCAGATAACAAGACAGGAAGCCACTGGTGACAATATATCTCGAGAACCTGCGTGTCATGGCTGCCATCCTCCAGCTACGTACCATCCCCTGAAGTTTCCAGAGTTTTCCAAAATAAAACCACTTTCTGAGGACCAACCATTCAAATTATGAGTTTGTGGTGGCATCACATAGTCATATCCTAAAACCCTGAGCATCCGTGTTTCTCAAAATGTGGTCCACAGAACAGCCGTTACATTACAATTCCTTGGGTCTTATTAGGAATTTGGAATTTCTGGCCATGTCCAGACCTCCTAAGCCTAAGCCTAGATTTTGGAAGGATCTCAAGAGATCTGTGCATGTATTCTTGTAGTTGAGAAGCTCAATGGTGAGAAATCAACCCATTTCACAGAGGAGCAAAGTAAGGCTTGGAGAGAGGTCCAAGCCTTAAGATGTCCATTTATTTAGCCAATGGAGCCCAGATGGCTGTCTGCCTCCAAAATTTCATGCTCCTGTACTGATTCTATTTGTCCTTTAAGGTTGTCTGATGCATGGAGCTGATTACGTGTCAGAGCTTGTTGTCACTTCAGCAAATATGAGATTATCGTGCACAGTGGCTGGCTCCAGCACCTGGCCCTCAGGGTAAGGACAGCTTAGTTATCCCATTTTTATAAGATGATGTTAACGTAACTCCCCTGCAGCATTCTGAGACTTCATTGCAGCACCTCAAGGACACCACTGATGTCTCTCTCTCTCTCTCTCTCTCTCTCTCTCTCTCTCTCTCTCTCTCTCTCTGTCACACACACACACACACACACACACACACACACACACACACACACACACACACACACCTTATCTATCTGGTATAAGAAATCTGGAAGTGAGATAAACCGAAGAGAAACACCTTATCTACCCAGAAGTCTTCTCATGAAAAATTTGCATAATTAGAATTTGTAGACCTGGAGTAAAGGTAGTTTTCTTTCTTTTCAGTCAATTTCTTCTTCCTGTGGATGTTACTCCAGAAGGGGACTGGTTCGAGTGGGAGAACAGCACAGTTTAGGAGTAAATTAGAATCTGCTCAAAATATGTAAAATATCCATTCTTAATTTCCTGCTTCCTTCCCAGATTGGCCACGTCTTGGCCCTTTTCTTTCTCACCAAGGAGGACATCTGGAGGGCCCTGTCCTGGGAAGTCACACAGGGCCACTCAGAGAGCCACTGGTGTTAGAGGTATGAGTCTGACTTCAGGCAAAGGGGCCCTGGTTCTCACCTTGCTGCTCTGTGCCTTCACACTCTCGCCTTGAGCTGATGGGAGGGTCAGCGCACCCCCTTCCTTGAGTCCTTTGCAGCACACTGCTTTTGATTCAGGGCTGCTGTTCCCCTTGGTTTGGTTTTCAGGGAGACGACAGAACAGTGATGGAGGCCACGGGGTTTCTGGTGGTAAGAGAATACCTATCCTCAAATCCTAGTTCTGCTGGTTACTCCCACTTTTTGTGCCTTGTTTTCTTGGTAAAGGGGAATAATCAGAGCACTGATGATTTCAGAGGCTTGTGAGGATGTAGACAAACTTAGACCAGTGCACATGTGGTAAATGATCTGGAATGGCTCATGGTGTTTTATTTTCTGTGCTTCCCAGAAAGTCTGTGACTGAATCAGGACAATTTTGTTTTGGACAGATGAACACACTTGAGTCACTCAGCAAGGGTCATAATTCCTTGTGGCTCAAAGCCTTGAAAACAAAAAAATGAGTTTTTTTCCTTCTGAAGGTAATTCATTACACCATAAAAGCAAATAAGACAGGCATGATGAGATATTTGCTCGTTATCCGTTCCATGTAATACTCATATTTTGCTGAAACATAATGTACCTGACTTGGTGTATGACTGTAGACCAATGGAGAGATGATGCACTTTTGAGCCCCAGATGGTTTGTTGTTTGTCTCAGAAGCAGGATTCATGATTTCCTTCCTGTAGAGTTACTGAGGGACTAGATGAAGTGGTGTGTGTGTGTGTGTGTATGTGTGCATGTATACATTAAAAAGATGGGATCAATCCATTTCTCTTTTCCTACATGGAGACTCACTACAGCCATAACTTAGAGAAAGCACTTAACAGGACTCTTTCCAAAATTGGCTATTATATATGTCTTTTGTGGAAAAGTTTGACATGTACCTTAAGGTGAGCTAGAGATCTGTTTTCAATTTTACAAGACCCTAGGCAAGAAGGGAGAGAGATGAGCACTTTCCTATACATCAGCACCCTTTTGGGCTCAAGAGTTTGAGGTCATATGGCTGCCGTGAGACAGCAAAGGCTGGTGTCCACTCTTAAGCTGCACTGCCCACCAGCCCCACTCCTGACCCCATCTTCACAGAGAGTATGTGTGATTGTATTAGTTACAGTTTCTATTGCTGTGAGGAGACACCATAACCATGGCAACTCTTATAAAGAAAACATTTAATTGGGGCTGGCTTACAGTTTCAGAGGCTTAATCCATTATCATCATGGTGGGAACAAGGCCACATGCAGGCTAACATGGTGCTAGAGCGGTAGCTGAGAGTTTTACATCTTGATCTGTAGGCAACAGGAAGCTGACTGTGTCCCATACTGGGTGTAGCTTGAGCATATGAGACCTCAAAGTCTGCCCCTACAGTGACACACTTCCTCCAACAAGGCCATACCTACTCTGACAAGGCTATACCTCCTAATAGTGCCACTCCCTATTGGCTAAGCATTCAAACACGTGAGTCTATGGAGGGCATACCTATTCAAACCACCACAGTGGATCTTATACAAATATCTATAGTTCATACCCCCATATAAGTGTGGCTCTATTTTTCTCTCCCTGACCCCTCATTCCAGGCTATAAGCACAGGGATTTCCTCTCATTCCATCACCATCCTGAGTTCACTCCTGCTCCATCTTGATATGTTTAGTACTTTCTGCCTGGGAAATTCCTCTCCCTGTTCTTCTGAGGATGGCTCTTTCTCATCATCTTTTACACCAGCCACTTCTTCTGAGGCATGAGTTAGTGATTCCTCTTAACCCATTACCTATGTGGTCTGGCCTACTCATTGATGCTTTTATTGTTCTTCCTCCTGACAGGTGTAGGAGCTCCTCTAGGAAACAGGCTGCCTTGCTCAGTACTGTGTTTCTAGACTATAGAAAAGTGTTTGACACACACACACACTAACTGATGAACAAATTAATTCATGGATGAACCATGATGAGGGCAACCCAGCCCGGAAGATCCCGCATCTCTGACAGTGGCATCTGCTGAACCCATTTCTATCCTCTCCTGCTATAAAATTTGGAGATAATGAAAAAGCAAACTGCATGCTATTATAGCCCAGATAATTTAGACTTAGGAACAGTGTTGTGAAGCAGAACACAGTCTCTCTAAGAGCAGTTTTCTCTAGTAGGGAAGTGGGAATAGGGGAGGAGTAAAGAGGGATCTGAAGAGAGTTCGGGCTTGGAGGAGGATTGTGGGTTTTCAATCATCTTTGTAAAATATTTGTTATTTTTTTTTTTTTTTAGAAAAGAAGTCTCAAGTAAATATGACAAAGTGTTTAAGGGAATATTTGGTATGTGACTCTTAAGAGTTTCTTATTGTTTAAAATATGTTATAATAAACCACTAAAAAGTAGGTAGATATTGGGTCCAGGAAAGAAGAACTCTCCCTGTGGAGAGGGGCTATTTTGCTGAGAGGAAGATGGAACACATAGAGAATGAGACTATAGGAAGAGTCTAAGAGAAAGAAACAGGAACAGACAGGGCATCCATGTGGGAATCCATGGAGTATCTATTTGTGATCATCTTATGAAGAACTGATTTCATTAGGAATTTTTGTCCTGATCTCTAAAAATGATAGTTAATGGAAAATTATTTCTCTACATTCCCTTGTACAATTTTTCTAGTGGAAGGATTCAACATGCATAGCCTCTTATTACAGTGGGGAAGAGGGAGGCTCCCTCTTATCTCATCCTAGTGAGTAGACACAGACCAAAGTGTACCTTCGGTGGCCATTAGTGCTACTCTTGAGGGAGCTGTGCAAGGTGAAGAATAGATCACTGATGCTGAGGGTGGTGCTTTAGGAGCTAGTGCTGTGAGAGGGCTTGTCCTTGTTTCTATGTATTAGGAAGCCGATTTCCCATCAGGAAAGGGAAGTGGACATCTGGGTTCTGTATGCGTGACAAATGTGTTCTACAATGTCCATGGACTATCAATCTGAAAATCTGATTGAAGTCCCAGATCTCAGATTATGGAATAACTGCTCACATAGTTCAAAAAATAAGACATATTTATATCTAATGTCATCTTGCCAAATGAGGTGGCAGTTCTGGTTTGGCCACTAGTGACCCTTTTTACGTGCAATTTATGAAAAAGGAAATGTGAAAGAATTGTGTTAGAAGAAATCTATATGAGTAGACAATTCTGGCTTTCTGTCCATCTGTTTCCAACATATCTTACTTCCTTTAATAAGATGAAGCCCCTTCCAGGCCCTCATGGAAGTTGGTAGTACAAATGGGGGACTCCGTCTTTCAACTGGGCCATGGACAGAGAGGTTTTGGGAACATTCACGTTTCCCTAGAAGTCAGCACTAGAACTGGTGCTTGTTGGTTGTGGGGGTGCACATCTGTAATCCCCGCACTTGGGGATTACTACAGTCAAAGCCTGGTCTCTGGCAGTAAGCTAGGCTCGGCCACTGCCTTAGCGACTTTTTTATTGCTGCGGTCAAACATAATGTCCAAATTAACTTACAATAAACTTTGCCTATTGTTTCAGAGGGTTGAAGTCCATGATGGTGGCTAGCAGCAGGCACGTTGGCTAGAGCAACTGAGAACTTACATCTTGCTCTGCAATTAGGAGGGAGGGAGGGAGAGGCAGAGGGAAGAGGTGGGGGAGCACTGACTGGGAGTGGTGTGGGGTTTTAAAACCTGAAAACCCAGTGACACACCTCCTTTAACAAGACTACACCTCCTAATCCTTTTCAACAGTTCCACTGGGGACCAAGTACTCAAACATATGAGCCTATGGGGATAATTATCATCCAAACTACTATAGTTACTTATTCCCAATATGCTAACTAAAGAGACATATAATAGTGAAAAGCATAGAAAAGATTATTCAATAAGGCCATGCTTGGAAGGGGAATAGATAAAGGGGTCTGGTGATGTTCCACATATATCTTTTGCTGTGGGATGTCCTGTATGCTGTGAATAAATAAAATGCTGATTGACCAGTAGCCAGGCAAGAAGTATAGGATAGGCAGGACAAACAGAGAGGAGAGGCTGGGAGGTGGAAGTCTGGGGGAGACGCCAGCCTGCCATCCAGGGAGCATGATGTAAAGGCAGCAGGTAAAGCCGCAGAACATGTGGCAACATACAGCTTAACAGAAATGGGCTGAGTATAAGAGTAAGAGCTAGACAATGGTAGGCCTGAGCTAATGGCCAAGCAGTTTAAACAATGTAAGCATCTATATGTTTATTTTATAAGTGGGCTATGGGACTGCCGGGGCTTGACAGGACCCTGAGAGAAAAACTCAAGCTACAATCTTTAGGATACCAGCATGGAATTTAGGTTTAAGTTGGGGCATAGAGCCATGGATCATGAAGCTATCTTAGTTAATGTGTGGTCCTGCCCATCACTGACCCATCAGTGTCTCACTTCCAGTTTTATCCTGCAATATGATTTGGTAAGCTGCCAGAATCATGTGAAATCTTCCTGGGAGGCAAGTTCTTCCTCTGGCTGGCACTAGGCCTTCAACCTTCTGTTCCTCCAGCATGGAATTCCTGGGGATATTTAATTCTTTGAGTTATATTGTCTTAATAGTCTATTAACCAAAGGGAAGGGCAAAGGTTTATTCTTTAGAATATCTTTTCTCCTGGCAGGATGGTTACAGAGTGATCAGGAGTTTGACCCCAGCCTGGGCTACACAAGACCCTTGTCACAAAAACAAAACAAAATAAAACCAAGCGGAAACAAACCAAGGGGAAAATGTATGACACAGGATTTTCCTGGAAAGTTGAGGTAGTGGAAGAAAGTCTGGAACAGAGCCGCAGGGCCGCCAGTGGTGATGACCCATGAGTCCCTGAGGACCACTTGTTGTGTGGAACCTGACAGAGCTCTGGCCATCTTGAGGAGAAACTTTCCCAAAGACTCCTGGGAAAGGAGGGGAGGTGGCATCCGTTTAGAGGGCAGAGGTTAACTTCTGAGGACTGGAGGAGGGGGAGACTAAAACTGGACAGCTCAAAGAGCGGACAGATTTTTGCCCTCATGGCTTGTTCTATGACTGTGATGATCTGGGTGTGGGGGTGTCTGTAGTTTACTTCCCTTCCTGCTTGGCTCTGGGGTGGGGGAAGGGGAAGATGGAAGGTACAGAAGGCTGGGAGAGCACTGTGCCTCTCTGCCCGCAGTAGATGTCTGTACTTGCTCTGGCTTGAATATGAAATGTCGCCCACATGCTTCTGTGTCTGCACACCTGGTCCCAGCAGGTAGCACTGTTTGATGTTGTGGAACCTTTAGGAGGTGAGGCTGGTGGTGGACGTGAGTCACCAGTAGCAACAGACTTACCAGTTACAGCCTGGCTCTGGCTTTGGCCCAAGTCTGTCTGTGTCTCTGCATCTTAGCTGCTACTCAAATGTCACCATCAATGTGACCAAAAACAAGTTCCCATAACAAAGCCAGAGCTGTAGCCACCATGTTTCCTTAGCCATGAACCTGTGAACTGAAAAAAAATTCTTCTTTTTCTCTCTTCCCTTTTGCCAGGCAGGTCACAATAACAAGGAAAGTAATTGACAGCCTGTTCAAAAGGCCTGAAGTCAGAGAAGGAGAAAAAATGTTACATATGACTATTAAACTTTTTATGTCTGAGATTGAGTCTTCAAGTGAGGCAAAATGGTGCAGTGGGGGTTGAGAATAGCACACTCCAACGCAGTAGGTCAATCATGTCGAAAAGGCATCCTGATTTTCCTGCTGTCACCAGCTCATAGAATAAACCACAAGGAGCTTGGCATGGTGCCTTGCAAGCGGCAAGTCCTTGGTAAATGCTGAGTAAAAGGCAGTTGTGATTATTGTTTTCATTCTCTTTGTGGACTGAGTGAGTCAGCTTCAAGTCACCATTCTGCAGATGCAGGGGCTGCGCAGGAGCAGGAGCAATGCCTGACAACTGGTATAGAAATCCACAAGGTTGCAGTCAGATGGCACACTAAAGTCGTCATCAGATCCCCTTGCCTGGAAAATGCCGAGGCCAGAGATAGGAAAGATGAAGTCTATTTATAAAGTGTGCACTGCTCCCCCTCCTGAGTGACATTTCCTAGATGTCCCTGAGAAGGTCCTTGATAAAGCCTCTGGGTGTGCTAGCAGCTTGGGGTGGTAGGCAAATACTCACTGCATTTGTGTGTGTGTGTGTGTGTGTGTGTGTGTGTGTGTGTGTGTGTGTGTGTGTGCTGACTATCAGTCATGGGAATTACAAAGTATGAGTCTCTCTTGCTCCTATTGGCTTTGGTGAAGGGCTAGCCTAATTCTCTCCTTGTAAGCCTAAGATGCCATTTAGGCATGTCCGTGTCTCAAAGTGGAGAAAGAACCTCTATAACTCTCATGTTGAGGGGTGCCTGGAAAGACCAACCATGGCAGTGAATACAAATCTCCAGTGTACTGGCCCAGAGGTAGTAAATGGGTAGAATCTACATAGGTTCTAACAATGCAGTGTTATCCAGTCGACTCCACACTTGATAGCTGACTTTTTGGAGACTAGGTTCTCAACAGAATAGCCTGCATTTTGTTCTGAATCCTTTTAAGTAAGATATATTTATTATTTATGTGCATGTATATGTGCCTGCATGAGTTTATGTGTACCACATGTGGGAGGCCATAAGATAGCATCAGATCCCCTGGAGCTGCAGTTATGGATGGTTGAGGTCTGCTCTGTGGGTGCGGGGACACAAATCCACGTCCTCTGCAAGTGCAGTAAGGGCTCTTAACTCCTGATCCATCTCTCTAGCCCCTGTTTTTAAATTCTTGCCAGTTTAGTATTTGGGGTTGATGATAAGAAACTAGGTGGGATGGTTGGACAAGATAGCCTGACCCATAAACGGAGCACCAGTTGCTTATACACACTGCTTTGTGACGATGTGCAGGCCTTGGCTGACTTATGCCAACAGTCTGGGAAATGCGACATGAGAGATACACTTTGCACTTGCATTTCTTCCTCTTTTGTTTTGATTGTGTTAATAAGAAAGCTTACACAACTTGAGAAAGCTGCCACTGGTGTAAATTCATAGGAGGCACATGTAAGTTTTAGGCGGTTGAGTCTGTATTCTAAACAGACCTTTGCGAGATCAAAGCATTTTCCATAATAGTACACTGTGGAGATCTGCCACGACTGATTCAGAGAATGATAGGCTAGCTTGCTCTATTGTTTGAAATACCCCATGTCAAATCAATACGGCCAAGCAGAATAATAGATCAGTCTCTCCTTAGGAAATAACCTACCTATCTTTAAATGACAGGAATACTTTGCTCTTTGGATTGCTGACCCTGTCTCTATTTAAGCTGACCCGAAAAAAAAATCACTTGACAAAAATTTCTTCAAACATATGATGGAAGCTGATTCATTAATACGGGGCAGACATTTAGGGCAACAGAATCAATTCAGCTGTTTTGTTCTTTGCAGCTTATATGCCTGCCTGAGTCTGTCTGTACCTCTCTATCCTCACTGAAATGGCCAATTATTTTCTACTTCCTGTTTATATCACTCATTTATGATGTATGTTTCATTTTATTTCATTTATTTGTTGTATTTAACTCCACGTTATGAGTTAGACACCACCTTGCCCCCTTCATTCGTTATTTAGTTCCTTATCCACCTGATTCATTTCTTTCTGTCACTGTGTCCTCCCTGCTCTTCTCATTCACTTGTTATATCCCTTTGTTCAGTCCCGTGAAGAGAGGGCTGATGGGCAGATAGAGCGAGAGCTTAAGGACAGAGCATTGGAAGATGCCATTCCCCTTACAACAGAGTCTGGGTGCAAGAAAACCACAGTAAAAGACAGACTTCTGCCATTTGAGACAACTTGAATTCTCAAAGGGCTAAAACAACCAATCTTGATTAAGATATGGGCGTGGTCTCCAACTGAGGAAACCATCTCAAAAATTACAATGGGGGTTTGTGTAGAGGGGAAGGGATTGGGCATGGGACTGGGAGGGACTGAGATGGTCGAGTGGAGGGAGGGACCGAGAGGGAGAGCAATGAAAAAGATACCTTGGTAGAGGGAACCGTTAGGGGGTTAGGGAGAAACCTGGTGCTAGGGAAATCCCCAGGAATCCACAAGGATGACACCAGCTAAGACTCCTAGTAATAGTGGAGAAAGTGCCTGAAGTTACCTTCCCCTATAATCAGATTAGTGATTACCTTAATTGTCATCATAGAATCTACATCCAGTAACTGATGGAAGCAGATGCAGTGATCCACAACCAAGCACTGGGCTGAGCT